>NW_005871684.1:116583-136404 GCF_000147115.1 Myotis lucifugus | reverse complement strand
TGCATTTGTCAGGACAGCCTATGTTTTATGTTCTATGTTGCCACAAAATAAAATAATGTTCAATGGCTTAAAACATCACATTTATTTTTCAATCAGGCTATGCTGTAACATGTCCACCAGGTTAGTCATGGGCTCTCTGTCCATTCAGAAGCAGAGACTGATAGAGGAGACATCATATCACCAGCATAAAAAATATCAGGAAGCTCTCACTTTAAAAAGGAATTACTCCGGGCTGCCAGGGACACGCCAATGGCTAGTTTTCACAATATAGATCGAGGCCCACAATCACAGGGACTTGGCGAATAGCATTAATGGGGATCATGATAAGTAATGAAAATGGTTTTTCAATATGACTCTTCTTTTTGGTATGGTTATTTTATGTTTCATTATTTTCTATTTTAAATTAGTTCTTTAGTTTACTTTCTATGGGTTCATTTTGCTGTACATTTCATGATGTCTTGAGATGAATGCTGAGCTCTTTAATTTTCAGTCTTTCATCATTTCTAATAAAAAAATTTAAAGATATAAAGTTCCCTTCTGATTTTACTTCCACAATTCTCATATATAATCTTTTTATTGTTCACTTATAAAAACATTTTCTAAAGCCTATCATGATTTCTTTTACATATATTGATTTCAGAGAAGAAGAGAGAGGGAGAGAGAGACAGAAACATCAATGATGAGAGAGAATTGCTGAGTGTCTGCCTCCTGTACACCCTACACTGGAGATCGAATTCACAACTGAAACCATGACCTCCTGGTTCCTAGGTCGATGCTCAACCACTGAGCCATGCCCTGTGGGCTCATGATTTCTTTTTGACACACACTTTATTTATATATTTGTTTTCTTTGGTTATTTTTTTTGGTTTAACTTCCAAATATATGAGATTTTCTACTTTTCAGTTTATTTGTTTTTACCTTAATTGCATTGTTGTTAGAGAGCACAGTCTATACAATAGCAATCTATTGGAATTTATGTTGAATGTCTTTACCTTATTTTTAAAAATTATTTTTCATCACCATTTATCCGCCCTATATCCTCCTCCACCTCCCCCCCCTCCCCCAGCAATCACAACACTGCTCTCCATGTCCATGATGACTTCCTTTAAGTTAAATCTTAGACTTTATTAATAATATTCTAATGACTATGCATGATGTCAGATGGTATGAGATTTATTGGGATGATCACTTGGTAAGTTATATTCTGTCTAGTCACTGGGGTGTACGCCTGAAACTAATATAATATTGTATGTCAACTGTAATTAGAAAATAAAAAATGATTAAAAAATAAATCTGAGATTTGAGAGCTTTTCAGTCTCTAAAGGGAACAGAAGTTAAGGGTGTAACACGGCAGAGCTTGCTTCTATCAGTTCCTGAGGAGACGTCTTTCTCCCTCAACAGCACCCAAGGTGAAGGACAGAACTTTTCTGTCCTACACAGAATTGTGTCATTACTGTTGTTCTATCTGTTTGTTTTGTTTCAGTCTGTGTTTTTGGTTCAGGCTTCCACTCGAGCCTCCCGGAGTCCTGGTTGTCCTCTGTGTATGCCAAGTCTCATCAGGGACTCAGGCTGGCTCCGCACCTCCACCTCCGGGATCACAGGTCAACAAATCAGAGTGGCAGTGAGCCCAGAGTTCAAAATTACTCAGGTAAAGTAGAAAAATACCCTTGGTGTGAAGTGCAGCAGATTAGGAAGATGACAGTAATACCACGGTTCAGAACTGTGCTTTGCAGAAAGCTTTCACTGTAAACTTATAGCCAACAGACTTCCCGACAGCCAACCCTTTAGTTGATGACATAGTTGTCTATATTTTCAAAGCATTTTAGCAAAGAGCTCAAATAATGGCCCAATATTATAAAACTTTGCTAACATTTTATTTAGATACATTCCTGGCCTAACAGAGTACAGAGTTAAGGTAAACACTGGAATAATTGGGGACAAAGTGCCATTATCAAGATAACAAACTCAAATGACAGCTTTTAATGTTAAATATTTTAGTCATTGCTATAATACTATGCTTAAATTATTTCCGAATTTTGAAAAGAAATTCTTGAATAGGCAGAAGTTGGAGATTTTCATTATAACCTCCTAACTTTGTGTCTGGGTACCAAAGTCACCAGGGATTTTATCAATAACAGAGAGTCCAGGGTCCCCTCTGTCGAAAAGGTATGTTTCTGTTGGGAGCATCGGTGGCCTCTGATGTGCAGGGACCGTGCAGTGTTACACATGAGCACACTCAATGCCAGCGTGCTTGAAAACGAGCGGATGAACTAGATACATGTGTAATGCAGGGATTAAAAAGGATTTGCTCTAGGAATGTTGAACAGGATTGAACAAAGTCTACAGCGTCTAACGAAACGGCATCCGTGAGAATTTTTGAACAGTTCCAGGGCATGAGAACAGGGCCAATACTTCCCATGCGTTGGTCTGCGTGATCTCCATGCCCCATGAAGCGGGTGCATTACAGACAGGCGATTTCTCAAATGACTATTGAGCGTTGATCCTGAAAAGGAGATGAATGTTCTGGGATAATAGTGACATTTTTCTTTTTAAAATATTTTTACTATGAAAATGTTTTACTATGAAAATGTTTATAACAGTAACATTTACAATTTTCAAAAATATATCCCTAATTATGGAACATTCTGTATTAGTTTTGATTAATTGAGCTGATTTCCTGAGGCCGGAAAGGTAATTGCTTCAATGGAGCCACCCTCCCTGGCTGGATAAATAAGGCCGAGGGTGAGAGAGCTGGGGTGGGAGACATGATTCTGATGTGCGAGCAGAATCCTTGGGAGGAAGGAGGTGTAGTACAGGCTGCTGAGTTCAGACACCTTTGCGGTTTCTGCGGAACACATCTTGCTTGTTCAGATGATGTTAGAAATCCAGGTAAAGCCCTCATGTAATGACTGAACCGATTAACATAAATATGGCATGGCCTGTTTCCTCGCAGCTCCCAGACTTGTTCAAGATGTTGTTAGCGTGTTGGTTGGGGTATCCATTGCTGCCTAGCAAGCCATGCCAAAAATATATTAGCTTAAAACAACAATGCATTGTGGTTTCTCACATCTTCCTGGCTTTACTGGACTCCAATGGACAGTTCTCGCTTGGACTCATTCCAGTGGCTGCAGCTGAAAGAGGAATAGGGCTGGAGGCAATGAATGCTCCGTTGGGGGAGGGGCACTAAATGGAATGAATGGGGTCCTGAGCGCATGCCTGGGGTATGACTTCCTAGGAGCAACTCACTTCAGGTGGAGAGAGAGAGAGAGAGAGAGAGAGAGAGAGAGAGAGAGAGAGAGAGAAAGCCAAAGTTTCCAATCTTCTTAAAGGCCAAGCCCAGAAATGGCAGTGCCACAGTCGACTGTCAAAGTCCTCACAGGTAGCCCAGATTTTGGGGGGGGGGTTTGAGAAATTGACTTGAACCCTGGATGGGAGGGGTGGTGAAGAGTTTGAAGTCCTCTTTAATCCAATTTAAACTTGAACTCTCTACCCCGGGATTGCTTTGTTTTTCTCCATGACACTCACCAGCACCTGACATAATCTTTCTCTTGCTTGTTGACTTTATTGACTCTCCTCACCCACAGTGTAAAAACTCTGAGGTCAAACGTTTCTGGTTTTTGCTCATTTCTGTTTGATAATTCCAAAAATATCTGACACATGATAGATGCTCAATTAATATTTGTTGAATAAATGCATTCATTGGGAAATCTGTTCTGACAACCAGCTAGAACGGGTCAAGAAGAGGTCGTCAGTCTCAAAGCTCCCGCCGTGTTCACCTTGCAGACAAAGGTCAGAATCATGACAATTTCCGACTTTGGGAGCAAGACAGAGAAACTTGGAAGATAGCTATCAGTTACTACACTAGTTTTCCTTTTATTCTTTCCTTGTCCCCAAATCAGCTGCTTTTCCGTTCAGAGTAACTGAAACAGTGCTTATATAGATTCTCTAACTGCCTCCTGAAAATTACATTATGCTGTTTTACCCTGAACATTCCCAGAAGTTTCAAAATGGGCATATACCAGGTAGCTTTTGCAATTCGTCACAAACTGCTCTCTTGAAATACTGGCAAGAGCATCTCAGTGGTCAAGCACATTTGGAAATAGTCAAAACAGCAGCATTTCTAAGTGGAAATGGCATTTCGGCAGGCCGTCTCTTTTCTCAAGCATCACAGACTTTCAAAAGCTAAATATATTTTTAAATCCACGGAATCATGCTTCTTTTCTCCTGTCTCTTTCTCTCATTAGAGGAGCTATTGTCACACGCTTTGCTCCTGAAGGCCAGGGAAGCATTTGTTCAAAGCCTCTAATAAATCTTGTTAAGTCTTTTAGAGGAAATGCTGATTTTATCTGAGCCAAGTATAAGCCTGTCATCTTGTTGCCTCTATCACAATCTGAATGAGCACCCTGATCACAAAAATATAGACGTACTTTTTTTTTTAATCACAGAGATTTTTCACTCCTGACTAATTGTCCTGGACCCCTAATACTTAGTGTCCTTTGCGTCTTTGGATCTTATCCCATATGACTCCTAGATAGTGGCGACTGAAAAATAAGGGTTTAGAGAGAGCCGAGGAGGCAAAAAGCAGTGTGGACACGTGCTGATGGACATGCCTATTAGCTCCCCTTATATTCCACTCACCATGGGGCGCATCTTCATGAGAGCTCAGCCCTCATGTGAAAACCTGTACTTCACACGAATCTCTCTATTCCGCGTCGCTAATCCCTAGGATTGTCTGAAGACACACAAAACTCATTTTCAGCTCCTGCCAGTCCCCTCAGGCGGCTGTGAAGTGAGAGTTGCTGCAGAAGAACAGAAGGATGCCCCCGAAACCTGAAATACAACACGTGACTCCATAGTCTCCAGGACCACCCTGCCCTGGGGATGGCGCTCCGGCACTGCGGTGTGCTGGGGGATTGACCAGGAGCTTCTGAGATGACAGACTAGGATTTCGGGAACTTGACACATCCAGCATTTTACCCCGTTTGGCTCGTGAACACAGCAAGCATGGGTTCACTCTAAGGACTTCTATTTGCTGTTCTTTTGTTGGTTTTAGTGACTTATGCACAGGAAGGCTGAGTCAACTTCACCCGTCAAAATCTCTATCCTTCAATTTCAATGATATTGAAAACAATATACTGGAGTCACACAACAATACAACCAAAGGATGGAGCTTAACCATGGGCAAACCTTAGAGGTGCGTTTCCTAATGTAGAGGAAAACGGTAATTTTTGCCTTTGGCCCTGACTGGTCCTTGTTAAGGTAGAATGAAAAGACCCCGCAGAAAGCAATAGCAGAACTGTGTTCTATCTATGTCTGCTTCTTCTTCTTTTTTTTTCCCCAGTAAGCAGCAGTCACTTACACTTTCCGAGTATATGTTTTTTATATTTTTAAAAAGCAAAATCTTATTTTAGAAAAGTCCTTTGGGGGATTGTGTGGGGTATACGATTGCCTTTTCTATCCTTAAAGCTGCTGTGTAAACGCAGCAAAGCCCTAGGTTGGACTGTCCTTAAAGACACTGCTTACTAAATAAAGCCTTTGTTTGGAATTAAAACAGGGAAGACAGCGCTTTGTATTGACAACGGAACCGTTGACGCTCCATGCAGTTTCAGCAGGTGCCTGTGGTCACATTTAGGCAGTGGAAAGGACTTTCTCTCAGCCATCTGACAATGTTCATGTGAAAACTAAACTTGGAAGTAAGAGAAAAATACTGTAATTTGAGTGAAAGACATTTAAATGGTTTTACCTAATGTAATGAAAATGTATTCTAATGGTATGGCAATTTTTATGATTTTCTTTTAGTTCACCAATGTGAACCAAATTCCATGCAACAATTTATAACATTATATTATGCATAATATATAATATGCAAAATTTTCTCTTGACCATTAAAATAATAACTTTTTTTTTTAAATCCTATAATTGTTTGAAGATAATAACCTGGGAGAAGAGGTTTAGCGTAACCCAGTGGTTCGCTCAGGATGAGATTCTAAGTGAGAGCTATGATGCTGCTGTTTGGTTACACAAGGATGAGAGAGTTACCATCATTTCCCTTCTATTTACAGAAACACAGGCCTGAAGGTTTCACAACCAGAACTGAAGGAGGAAAATCCAGGGGAAACTGGCTACAACAGTGACCTTGACCATCTCATGACCGGGAAGCAAATCTCCCGGAGGGACTGGGGCTCCATCCACGTGTGATCCCAGACAAAGGTTTAAGGAAAATAAACTCACTGTCTGCAGGAACTGCCTCCCTCATTTCTCAACATTATCCGGACTCCCACTTCAACCGCATATTTGACTCTTAAATACATAGACAGAGCTGACGAATCAGGTCTACCAGTTTGAAAATCTAACACATGCCAAAGTGCTTAAGGGGAAATCAGAAGAATATTTTGGGAGAAGGTTGGCCAGCATGATATATTTCTACCCAAAAGTCCATAATTTGAACTGGTAGACTTATTATACTTTAGTCATTTATTATCTCAAGTAAGAGAAAATATAGAATGCTCATCTAATAGACTGGCTGCTTTTGACAATGAATAATAAAAGGGAGCTGGCTTCATCATTAATAGAGATGTACTAAGTCACCAAATGTTAAATCTGTTACGAGAGAAATAATAGAGTGAGATGGAGAAGACACAGAGAGGCCAATATGGAAGCAGCAATCAGAAGCAGTTTGGCTGCAAAAGGAAGAAGGGGACAAGGTCACCAGCCACACTGTAGTTGCAAGGACCTGTGGAAAGAGGGGAGAGGTTTTTAAAATTTTATTATTATTATTATTATTATTTTGCATTCCAATTTTTTTATTTTTAAAAATATTTTATTGTCTAAAGTTTTACATATGGAATACTATGCTGCTGTAAAAAAGAAGGAACCTTTACCATTTGCAACAGCATGGATGGAACTGGAGAGCATTATGCTAAGTGAAATAAGCCAGTCGGAGAAAGATAAATATCACATGATCTCACTCATATGTGGGATATAATGATCAACATAATTTGATGAACAAGAATAGATCGATCTAGAGACAAATGGTGGGGGGTTAGAGAGCAATCAAAGAACTTATATGCATGCATATTAGCATAAACAATGGACACAGACACTGGGTGGTGGGGGCTTGCCCAGGCTGGGGAGGGGTGGGGGAGGGGATCAATTGGGAAAAAAGGAGACATATGTATAAAATTTTATTTTTAAAATATTTAAAGATGATAGGAAGCCAACAGGAAATCCAGTGGTGAAGTTGAATGTGCATGATAGACAGAATAAATTGATTATACAAGAGTTCATTGATGTCAGGAGGAGAGGGGAAAGAATTGTGGCTACAATACAAGTAGACTTTCTATTTTTATTTTTTGCTTTGTTTTTTAAGCTAACGGGAGAAATGTTCCACAAAGTGACACTGAATGGTAGCTAAACCTTGTACTTACTTCTATTTATTTAAATGCCTGGCATATTGATTAGATTGGTAGCTGACATAATTGGGAAATGGCATCTTTATGTAGGGACTCTGTTGGTAAATTTGTTAAAGTCTCTAAATAATGTTCTAGTTTTACTTTCCAGGGTTTTTGTAAGAACTGTTGTGATAGTGTGGAGAACCAGGATGCAGTCCGTGGTGCATCCCCATCTTTGTGGTTATGTAATAGATGGTACAGTTCTTGACTTAAGGTGACCATTTCTTTATGGTCTGGATTTGCATATGCCGGGAGCCGGTCCATCCTTGCTGTTTCAAGGGACCTGGCATATATGGCATACTGTTCTTAATATGTTTGCTCCCCTTCTTGGTACCATGTGTTTTAACCAAGGTCACCTCTCTGAGAAAGGTTGTTTCCCCAGGTGGGGATTTTTCCCTGAGGTTAGGGAGGGGATACAACCCCTTAATTAAGTGCCAGGCGGGTAGTTAAGCTACATAATCTTTACTCCCTGGAATGGAGATAAGAAACGCCCTAACCTTTGTAATAGAAATTGACAGGATTAAAATCGGCTGGTATAAATACGGATGTAACAAGACAATAAACATCAGATCCTCGTCAGTTCCTCGTCAGATCCTAACCAGAACCTAGCCAGAGAACATGGCAAAAGATCCTGGACAGAACCTGGCTACAGAACTTCACTGGAGAACCTAGACAGAACATGGCAAAAGAACCTGGATAGAACCTGGCTAAAGAACCTGGTGACTGAACCTGGCTGGAAAACCTGGAGAACCTAGCGAGAGAACATGGCACCAGAACTTGGTTGGAGATCCTGACCAGAACTTTGTTGGAGTTCCTAACCAGAACTTTGCTGGAGATCCTGGAGGGAGAACCTCGCTATGCTGATGAACTGAACCCAGTTTCCATGTCATTCATTCTTCGCCGACTCTGTCCACACCTTTGGGGATCCCTGGACCCGTTGGGGTTGGACCCCAGCATGCATATTTACAAATATACAAGGCCTGGCACAAACCAGATGCGCAACAAGTATTTGTGAATGAACAATTAATGAATCTGGAACGCGCTCTGTGGGGGATCAGTATTAGTTTTTCTAACTCGTTCCTGCTCCCAAGAGATCTGCCTGAATGAGTCTGTTAGAAAGTTAGCTCAGGTGACCCCTTCATCTTACAACCCTTCAATGGCTCTTTGGTAGACTCTGAGTGTCAGCCACGTTCTAATGAAGGTCAAAGCCCTCAGAATTTCAACACCTGTCACCTCCCTGAACTTCTCTTTGACTGAGGTAGTGCTCACTCAGCTCCAGCCCCACTGCACTTGCTGCTCCTCAAACATGACAGGAATGCTTGTCTGGAGGTTTTAGCACTGGCTGTTCCTTGTGCCCATAATGCTCTTCCCTCCAATATCTACATGGCTGTTCCTTCACTTCCTCAAACGGCAGAGCCCATCTTTTTTTTAAATCTAAAACTCTGATAGTTCCCATTTGTCTCTTTTTTCTATAGTAATTAATGCCTTCGAGTATAGCTCTAGTATACAATTTAAATTCCATGTTTGTATGCTTCTAGAATGGAAGATCCATTAAGACTCTCGCCTGTAGGAGTCTTGTTCATTGCTGTATCTCCAGCACCAAGACAGTGCCTGACATATAGTAATGCTAATACATATTTGCTGATCAAATAAAAAATCATTACTATCAGATTAATCTCTCTTTTCTTAGTTATGGAAGTGAAAATAGAAGTCTTAACTAATAAATGTCGTGCAAATGAAAGATACTGTCATTGTAAGCTTGTCATTATACTATAGTTAACAAAATCAAATGTTTATCTGCCTTTCCTAACAATAAGAAACAAAAAATAAGAACCCCCAGGAAAAGGAAGCAGGAGGTCATTTACTCGTGGCACAGATCTGCATATGAACCTAAGAAAATACAGACTGAGACTCAACAGGCACATTTGTAGGACACTCAGAGCAGAGCTGGAGCAGGGCTGGAGCAGTGGCACATCCTGGTGGCCAGAAAGGCATACTTTGATACTGATACTCTTCCATCACCTTTGCAAATCATAAAGCATGAACCTCGAATTCCTTAGTTTTATTTACATACATAATAGCAGATCATGCTGGTGGTTGGATGGGACTGGATGAGGCATCAGAACAGACACCTCTCCAAAGAGGACACGCATGGGCCAAAAGACATAGGAAAAGATGCTCAGTGTCACTAATCATCAGGGAGATGCAAATTAGAACCACAAGGCGATGTCACCTCACACCTGTCAGTTTGGCTATTCTCAACGAAGCAACACACAGCAAGTGCTGGTGAGAATGTGGAGAAAGGGGAACCCGTATGCACTGTTGGGGGGAATGCAAATTGAAACGCCTTATGACCCAGAAATTCCACTTCTGGGAATTTATGGGAAGAAACCTGAAGCATTAGTTCAAAAGAATGTTTGCACCTCTCTGTTCTTTGCAGCGTTATTTACAATAGCTAAGATCTGGACAAAGCACAAGTTAGGTGAGTGGATAAAACAGCTGTGATACATTGACACCATGGAATACTACTGGGCTCTAAAAAGGAAAAATAATTCACCCCTTGCGACCTGGAGAACATTATGCTAAGTGAAATAAGCTGGTCAGAGAAAGACAAGCACCCTATGATTTAATATGTGGAATTTAATGAACAAACTGAACTAACAGGCAAAATAGAGACACACTCACTCATGGAAAGAGAGCAGGCAGACAGCTCTGGTGTGACGGAGGGTTGTTGAGGGGGTGGAGGGATTGAGCAAACAAGAAAAGAAGAGAGAGAACTCATGGACATGGCAGGGCGGAAGGGAAGTGGGTAGAGGTGGAAGAGGGTATAGAGGGGATAAATGGTGATGAAAAATATAAAAAGTAAAGAAATATTAATATAAGCAGAGTAAAGGTGGAAACTGACAGACCTGGCTTCGAATGTTAGGCCGGCCATGTACTAGGGTTGGGTTTAAACCAGCAACTTGCCCTTTCTGAAACTCAGTGATGTTTCTTATCTAAAGCTTCCACTGCAGAGATTTCTTTTAGAGGATACAACATAAGTGACCATAAAATGTACTTTCCAGTTCAGGATGTCTGTGAGAATAGAAGAAGAGAAGATGTTCTTAATAACCACGCTGGACGTGCGGCAACCCTAGAGGTTGCTCTGGATCAGTGATTCCCAAAGTGGACCCTACCGCCCCCTGGTGGGCGCTGCAGTGATCCAGGGGGGCGGTGATGGCCACAGGTGCATTTGTTTTAACTTTTTTTGTATTACCTTTCTATTCTGAGTTCAATAAATAGTTTCATAATTTCAAACTTCAATGTTTCTAATTTACACCTTTCTTTACTATATTTTACGAAAAAGGTAGAAACATTAATACGTATATCTTTCTGTTTAATTGCTATTAAAATTTAAAAAAAATTAATTTCCAGGGGGCGCTGAGTAATATTTTTTCTGGAAAGGGGGCGGTAGGCCAAATAAGTTTGGGAACCACTGCTCTGGATTAACAGACAGTCCTGAGAACCGGGATGCATGGCCCCGAATCAAAGGAGACTCTGCACCTGAGAACACCCGGCTGCCACCGCGTGTTCCACAAACAGTGGTTTACACAGAGACTCGGATTACATGGCGCAATGGATATACATGCACTGCCTGATTTTGAATGTCACTTACTTTGCAAGTACTACAATGTCCATACCTTTTAAAAGAGGGGACAGGTTCTCCCATGACTGTGTGTGTGTGTGTGTGTGTGTGTGTGTATAATACACTTTTCCTCATTAAATTCATCTATATACTGTAATCTGAAGTAGCAAGGGATTTTGAAGGATTTATATTAGTTTTAGTAAGTAATACACTTATAATACAGAAATATCCCAACCTGTACTTTAAAAACATACACAAATAAAGAGAATCATTTGACACGACAATGTTACCCTTATTAATAAACTCAAATGCTTAGTGTCCTGCAGAAGCAGATGTCAGGAGGGCTTATTGTAGTCCCCGTATGATATTCCCTGTATAATTGAAGGTTATCATTAACTTGCCACTTATCGCAGATGAATATTATGAAATGTACTAGGATTTGCATTTAGATAGGGGTTTGCATCCTGAAGGGATTTCCCATCTTGTGAGCCAGTCGTTTCCCAAGAATTTCCATGTTATCATCTGAGCTTTATAACCTGAGGAAACTCAGCCGTGGAGATGGGGCCTGATCTGCCCAGGGCAGGAAGGCTGCAGCGGCCCAGTTAGATACAAGGCAGGTCTATTCACCGTCAGATCCACGGGAGGGACAGGCAACAATAAGATGCCTGAAACTGGCATGCTGCTTCCCTCTGGAAGCCTACAGCCCAGTGGCAAATGGCTTTTCACTGTGTAAACATCACCTCTTTATGGAAAAGATTGAGAAATCAAGCCATTTAAACAGTTCAAGCTAATTTTAAAAGTTAACTTCGTCGTCCTGTGTCCTTGCTGATTTACCTAGCTGGGGAGAAAACCTCTTTATGAGAGACAGGAAGACCTTGAACTTCCTCCATGAAGCAGATGCTACTCTCAGGCCATCCTGTGCTCTCTACTTCACTCACCGGGTGTCTAACTCATGCATTGGACCCTGGAGCGACCATGAAAAGATTAGGATACACAGACCAGGGCAAAGGCTAGGTTTGTACCTGCACAGCTTTTAGCCTAATTACACATTTAAGAATTGTGGGTACATAGGGTAGGCCCCTAACTTTGCTTAAAAAGGAAGCTTAACCTATCTCTAGCATGGCACTTTAATTCCAATTCGAGAATCAGTTTAATTTAAAAGATGAAAATGGCCTGGCCAGTGTGGCTCAGTGATTGAGCGTTGATCCATGAGCCAGGAGGTCACAGTTTGATTCTCTGTCAGGGAACATGCCCAAGCTGTGGGCTTGATCCCCAGTAGGGGGCACTCAGGAGGCAGCCTATCAATGATTGTCATCATTGATGTTTCTCTCTCTCCCTCTCCCTTTCTCTCTCTGAAATAAATAAAAACATATTTAAAAATATAAAAGATGAAAATGTCATTCATGACAATAGTATTAATGGCATTCCTATCTAATCTTTCACCCCAAACGCCCGAATCCCTGGGCAGGATGTCACGTTCGATGTTTATCAGACTCAGATTTCCTGCGCTGAACTTTCAGCATTGTAAGCTGATTCCCACCATCCCAAGCTTGAAAAAAATATCGTGCACTTTGATTCAATTCCTCTCTTTTGTTGCCTACGGTCAATCCAAAATCAGGTTGCTTTAGTTTTTTTTTTAAATTTTTTTGTCAAATCTTTTCTTCTTTAATTCAACATTTCCTTGGCATTTCCGGCTCTGCCATTTTAACTTATAAGCCTTCAATTCTCACTGGGATTTATGCTCAGAATCGCATTCTGTTCCCTGGTCATAGTGTTCTCTTCCCTCACACACATCCCAACAGTCATCAGCGGATACGCTTCAGCCCCTACTACTGATCATTTCTACGCAGAAATGTTTTATCCAAGGCTGTTGGTCTTTGTGAGTTTTCCAGGTTCCACAGTTCATGTGAAATTATTTCAAATGCAGTCAGACCCTCACTTTAGAGAGTGATGCCGGAATCTGACATCAGGTAAACTATTCCGTATCCTGTTTCTGTGTTGGGAATCCCAACCTGATGGCAGCCAAAACGTTTCCTTCTGAGGCTGGACTACACTTCTGAACTTGGTTCATGTATAAGAACGTTTTCTCACCACCGAGGCTTCCAATAAGCAGTAAGCCAGACTAAACGCCTCCCAAACTGTCATGAAACAATATTTATCTTTGTCCAGAACAATGCCATCGAATCTACTTTTTTAAAATATGGGTCACTTAGCACCTCTTATAAAAAATTTCAAAGAATGTCCTTCTGGAGTTTTCCATGACTTTAGCATATTTTTTTTTGTTTTGTTTCTAAAACCTAGAATTAATAGCAACACCTATTTTTATGCCAAGAAAACCTTCCAGGCACTTACAGTGTGAAGACTGAATGTGGGGATTAAACAGGAAAACTCAAAACAAATGGGCCTAGATTTTCATAATTTAAAAATCTTAGAGGTCTTGTGAAGAGAAATTGACCATACTTACCTGCAGAGTTGGCCCCACATTCTGTCTCATTTAGGAAGCAAAAAGGGGTTGTTATTCCTAATTATTGTCATTAAGTGGCCCATTTTTAGTTCCTGATAACAAATACATTGTAATGAATGCATAGATATTACCACTGTAAGATTTTTTATAAATAAGAATTATTAACCAAAAGTAGAATACAAATTAGGAACCTGTATTATTTATAAGTCTAAGAACAAATGGGCTGGAAGATAAACAGTGTGCATAAAGCCATTTAAAAATAGGCCAGCATAAAAATAGAAAGGCAATCACACCTCTTTCTACACTCAATCTGGTGGATCTCACCCACAAATTCCCTGAGACTAAAGTGATGACTTATAGAAAGGACTCTTAGGAGGAGGCATTTATCAACGTGAATAAACCAACTTAGAATCTTGACATATGAGACTCTATCTTACTCATCTCCTTAGATTGACCTCTTGCTACCAATTGATTGTCTTCTGGTGCACCAAACAGTATCAATGCTAAGCTTATTTTTTAATATCTTTAAAAATAATTAAAATGCTATAATAAAGAAGATAGTTTTTTCTCTATAAAATTACTTTTGTGTTATTGAAATAAAATAAATCTTAAATAGTATCCTGAAACAGCTGAATCACCAAGTGAAAACTTCTAGCAAAACAGCCTTCAGACTTATCTTAACAAGTATGCTTACTGGCATCCTTGTATAAAATTACTATTTAAAAGTTAGTCATGGACTAATTGGAATAAGTTAAAAACAAGCAAGATATGCAAATTACAGTAATTACAAGATACATTGATATGCTTTTGTTAGGAGAGAGTTCTGATATTCATGGGTTTTAGAGTAAAAAAATGGTATAGGTAGTACTTTCATAAAAAATTCTTTTTTTCCTTAAAATAAATTTATTATCAAGTGCCTGGATTAAAAAAAGATAGTTGCAAATATTAATTACTAATCAAAATGACATTAGGCAGAAACTGACTCCAGGAAGCATTTTACTACTATTGATAGTCACAGGAAGGCATGTTAGCTCTTGCGTTTTTTGTTTGAATGCAAGATGAGAGAAAGCATGGTTTTAAGGAGAATATTTGAATACTTGGTGAATATGTGCCAGTTACAAGCTTATTTATTGCAAATGCTGTCTTGATTTAAAATTTGTGAAACTAGGAAAATGAAGCGTGGGAAAGTAGATTTGGGGATATTTAACAGGGCTCTCTGAGTGCAGTGCTAGAAGACTGAGTACTCGGCTCTGCATAAGTAAGACTTCCTCCCATTTCCAAGGTGCTCAGAATCCAGCAAGGCACCCAACAAACCCCCGTGACTCCTGCTACGGGTGCCCTGGCCTGGAGCCCCAGCAGTCGCTCTATCCCGCAGGCGCCTTTTCACATGGAGGTCCTCTGTGCAAGGCAACACCTGATTTCCACCTGGGCCAGTCCCTGACACCCTTCCCGCCCTTGTTCAGATGTGACCTCAGTGGGAGTGTCCTTGTCACCTTCTCCCTCCCCCAGATAAAGCTGTAAACACCCTAACCCCGGGAATCACCTATTCTTCCTTCCATTCTTGGTTTCTTTAACGCTACCGTAATCTTCTGATGACTGCTTACTTCTTCTTCACTCTTCTATCTCTATGGCCAGGATGCCAGTTGATGGAATAGGGTTTTTGTTTCCCCCTCACTGGCTCACTCCTATCCACCCCTGGTCCACACGAGGAACAGCTGAGTCTCACAGAAAATGGGTGGCCGAGGGGGAGCTGTTTGGAGGTGACGTTTGCACTGTGCCTCTGAGGAAACCTGTCCTGGCAGCCAGTCTGCGATGAGAAGAAGCTATGGGATTTCAACCTCCTCTCCTTTCCCTGCCTGAGGCGCCTACAGCGCCTGGAAGCCCTCGATGGACTATTCTAACCACATTGACTCAGTTTTCTCAAGTTATCCCTGACATTGCCTCCTGAAAAGTTTGAGTGTAGAATTCTGCTGTAATGATAACAACAACAACAACAACTAATATTCTTTTACTCACTTAACAAATATTTATTGAGTGGCACTGCCCTCATCAATTTTATCACATTGCTGAGTAACACCAATATCCCTGCCCCATGGGTCTTACATCCTGGATTGGCAAAGAGACAATAAGCAATAACTAAGCAAACAATATTTAAAGGACCATTCTGTAGGTCAAAATGGGACTAGAGCAATGACACAAAGAAATAGGACAGGCTAAGGGTGGGCTCCAAGGAGCCAGGAGGGCAGAGAGAATTCCAGGTATCACCTTGGGGCTGGCTTGGGCACCCATCGTTTTAGGGACATGGTACGAGATAGGAGGTGTTCTCTGCTCCGGTGCAATCAAATCCCACAGCACCTCCTGCTCCCCCCCCCACCCCCGCCTGGAAATAAAGCTGGTTTGCTCACGGCTCCTCACTGTCGTCACCCACAATTCTTCTGAAGATGCCAGTGTGTCTCGTTGCCAGGACAACCATCTTGCCTTTGTTGGTGACACTACCATGAGAGTGTCTCCTCCATATCTCTTCCTAAAATCATCCCAAGCAAACTAAACACAGACACTGGATCAGCAAGCAAGGCCGCAGCTCTCCCGGCCCGCACGCCTCGGCGGTGCCCAGGAAGGAGCCAGTGAATAGGGCAAAACGGGGCCAAAGAAACCAAAAATAGAGAGCCAGGGTTGGGAGAGTCGGTCAGTAGTCTGAGAATTTCTAAACACTTTGTTCTATATTAGACAAGTAGATAAACACCAATTCGAAGATCATTATTTTAAAGGCAACTCTCCATTTAAAGTTGAGCCATGTATTCATACTGTAATTCGGTATGCAGAGAATAAGTCAAGGAAATCCCATGAGTGTTCCTTCCAGATGGATTCTACACTCCTCCCCTCCCTACACACCATCTGCTATTTGCTTTAGACATAAAAGATATAGGTGGAGGGGATATAAGATTGACTTTTACAATCTTCATTTTAAGACCATGCAGCTTAGTTTTGAAGCCCAGTAGCCTTTGCTTTAATTAAAAAGCCATTTCAGTACAAAACTGCCATAATTTGAGGAGGTGGCCTGTCTTGTTCTGAGCATGTGGTGTAAGCCTGGAGCAGGCATCACGGGAGGCATAGCTGCAGCCCAGCGACCGAACGCCTTCCCATCCACAGCACAACTTCTGGTCATTCCCATGAAGTCCCTCGCCTGCATTTAAAAATTGGTATGTATGTGTTTCCTTTTACCCCCTTCTCCTCCCAAAATTTCATGCCAGGTCAATTAGTCTATACATATCTGCAATAATAAAAGTGTAATATGCTAATTAGACCATCCTTCCAGACATCCTTCCAGACGACCTTCCGGATGAAGCCAGGCCTGTGAGGGCCGAGGCAGCCACCGTGGCTGCAAGGGCCAAGCCCCTTGCACAAATTTTGTGCATTGGGCCTCTAGTTCACTTTTAAATAGTAATAAATTAGGTGCATTTTGTCAAATATCTATCAGCAGAGGTTTCCTTCAAAGGTCTCAGGCAGAAAAATCTGCCATACTCTCTACACACACAAAGTATGTCTATTTCCTAGAAAGAAATGTTCTCTCTAAGCTCCCAGTCACCAGGGCCTGTGGGTTAATTCCTGCAATTCCCAATGCGAGGACTGATGCTAATGAAGTGCTGGTGGAAGGTGCTAACAATCTGCCCTGGGGAAATGTGTTACAAAGGAAATGCAGAGGTTGGTGAGTCGCTGACACTTCTTAATTAATGTCATTCATGAGCCACATTTTTAGAAGTAAATAACCCGATAACATTAAACATCTAATCCTCCAGGTAGTAAAAGGACATTTCAAAGATGCTTAGATGAAGCTTGGGAGCCTGAGCCACCTGGCTCCTCCCAGTGGGTTTGGCCACCATGACGTCATAGGACTTTCCTGCGATGCAGCCCTATACAGTACACAAAGTGAACTTTTAGGAATGATTAAACTATTCAAAATAAGAATTTTGTTACTGATCATTTTAGGCCTTAAACAAATCTGAGGATTCTCTAAAAAGCTTCCAGAAAATAGAAAACATAAAGCAAAAAACTTCAAAAACAGCTGAAAAATAGTAAATTGTACTTGACCAATAGCTTGCTAAGACAGATATACAGAAAATAACATCTTTAAAACAGAGTTTTTATCAGTTAAAGTAAAATGTTAGGACATTAGGAAGGAAGGGTAACAATTTATTACCATATCAAATATGGTTTGATGCCCAGATCTAATCTAACACTCAAAAATTACAAAATGGCTACTCTTCTGTTTCATAATATATTTAATTTAAGGCAGAAATCCTACAATATTCCTAATTGCATAATACAAGTAATGCACATGGGGAGATGAGTCTTAAAGCATTCTGCCCCTACACATTTTTGGATACTTGACATTTATTTAAATTTGTAAAGAATCAGCATTACATGCAAATTATGGATAGGATTCCAATAGCTGAACATTCTTAGTTACCACCATTGGAAGGAATTTCTGTGTGAAACCCAGAGTTAAAAACCAGCAAAGGCCACTGGGAACCTCTGTGGCACGAGACAATCTCTCATTGTCTGTTTCCTGGATACCTCGGAATAAAAAGAACTGAATTAACAGGCCTCCGTAGAAATGTATTTGGAGCCCTGGAAACAGTTTGGAGGTGGAGGAATGTGGCTTCATGTATCTCTATGCAGAGAGGTAAGCAGCTGTTAGATTAGAAAGATTTTTCTGTTTCATTTTTATTTTACTACTAGAGGCCCGGTGCACAAAATTTGTGCATGGTAGGGTCCTTAGGCCTGGCCAGTGATCAGAGCTGAATAGGGCCTTCCGGCTGCCATCCACGGCCCCCCTTTCCCCAGCTGGCAGCTGCCGGCCAGGGCCTCCCTTTGTTCCACGCTGCCCCCTCGTGGTCAGCACACGTCATAATGAACGATTGAACTCCCCATCTCCCAGTCGAACTCCCGAGGGGACACGTTGCATATTAGCCTTTTATATATATAGATAATTGACTTGACTGTGTTTGTTTGTAGAAGAGTTTATTTCATGTTCATGTTTCTCTCAAATGTAAAGTTTTCCTGAAATATGCTGAAAGGGCAGCGTTTTCAGTGGCACTGAGGAAACGATGAGGGGCATTGTAGGAGCAGGCCCCTAAATGCCACAGAAAACACGGAAGTAGAAAAGTGGGAGTAGGTAAGTGCATGGAGACCCTGACTGTAAGTGTATTCTACTTCTAAGTGTCCTGCTTAATAAATATTCCTGAAATATCACTCATTGCTTCTACTACCTTCCCTCCTCGAATCCTCAAGTTTGACCCTACAGTTTGAGCCCACCTGCTCATTCTATTGATAGGGCTCTACCGAAGCAGATTCACCACAGTCCAGCTCTAGGGAAAGCTTCTCAGTTCTCTAACTTGATGTTTTCCACAGCATCTGACATCCCTGCCTTTGCTTTCTTGAAAATCTCTCCTTACTTTTCTTCATCAACCCTGTTCCTTCCCAGATCTCCTCCATTCTCTCAACTTCTTACCCACCCTCTGTCTCCCTTCCCTGTCCCACAATGGAAATGTCGCTGGTTCTACCATCTTCCCACATTGCCCCTTTTCTCCATGACGTCATCTGTTTTCACAATTTTGTAAATTATCTGCTTATAGCTCTCAAATTTCTCGCTGTAGTGTAAGCTGTCTCCTAAGAATCAGAACTGTCTATTTTCTGCTCCAATATATCCACAGGCACCTTAACTCAACATAAAAAATAAATTACTGTTACATTTCCTCGTAAAAGCTGACAGGGATCCAAACCACTCAGTTTAGAAGCACAAAATGATGGGTTTTGAACATGAGAAGCTTCCCTTTTGTCCCTTTATATCTCCCGTTCCTACAGTTACCAGGCTCTGTCTACTTGTTTCATCATCATTACCCACTTAGCCCAGTTTATCAAGAATCTTAACTCTCATAATAACTTCTGAGGAGAGTACTCCTATGCACTTTTATTCACTGTTTACATCTATCTTGCCATCAGTAAGTAGCAGGTGACAGATTTCAAACTTTGGAATAAATATCTTGGAAATTTATAATCTAACTAGAGGCTGGTGCATGAAAATTCATGGACTCCGGAGAGGGGGTGTTTTTAAGAAGGTGGAACTAGTGTCGTCGGACCCCTGGGGGAAGCCAATAATGTGTAGCCCTCACACGGATTCCAAGTGGGGCAAACTCTCTGGCGTCCGGACCTCGGGAACCAATAAAACTTAGCCTTCCCAGGGGGACGGCAAGCCTTAACGGACCTTCCCTCCCCCCACG
>NW_005871684.1:60700-116458 GCF_000147115.1 Myotis lucifugus | reverse complement strand
AGTGCTGCTGCAAAGGCGGGAGAGGCTCCTGCCATTGCTGCTGATCTGGCCAGCCATGAGCCGGTGCTCCTGTGGAAGCACACTGACCACTAGGGGGCAGCTCCTGCATTGAGCATCTGCCCCCTGGTGGTCAGTGCGTGTCATAGCAACCGGTCATTCCTGGTCATCTGCCGTTAGGGTCAATTTGCATATTACCCTTTTATTATATAGGATCATTAATAACATACTGATAAAATTTTTAAAGGAATAGAACTCATCTAAATAATATGCATCTCCCTCTCTGTGGAAAATGAAGATTAAATGTATGAAATCTAAATTAATGTAACATTTGTAGTAATGATAAACAACAGTAACAATTTCTTACCTGTCCAATACTAAGCCTTGATTTCCGAGAGAGACCACAGGCTCCTGGAGTGTAAGTGGCTGTCCGTGGGCTTAGAATTCCCTCAGGCACCTGACGCTCACCTGACATCACGTGTGTGCTTTACTAGAGTTTGCTGAGAGCTTAACTCAGTGCAGAGATGCTGCTTAATATTATGAGCTACAAAAGAAACGACCACCTACAATTTCTATTAACAATGTATGTTATGTTATCCATACACCACCAGTTTGCCATGTTTTTATTTATTCACTAGGAGCTCAGCACGTGATTGGAAATTGCATGGCGCTGCCCACTCCCCCTCCAGCCCTTGAAGCAGCCACGGCCACTGCTGATCAGACCCTCCCCCAGTGTAGGCGCACGGAGGCCCCTGCCGCCCTGCCCCTGATGCTGTGCGCGCAACCTCCTCCTGTCCAGTCGACCCATTATGGCGTCCTGGTTAATTAGCATATTTCTCTAGTAAATAAATATATATATATACACTGAGTGGCCAGATTATTATGACCACCCCATCAGTACTTCATTGGGCCACCTTTTGCCTTCAATACTGCGGCGATTCTTCTTGGCATTGACTCCATGAGACGTTGAAAGATGATGTGAGGAATCTGACACCATGCCTGATGAATAGCACTGTCCAGTTCTGTGAGATTTGATGGTTGTGGAATCAGCTGCCTGATGGCTCTTTTAACTTCATCTCCCAAATGCTCAATTGGATTGAGATGTGACAATTGTGGGGGCCACCTAAGCAAGGTAAAGTCTCCCTCATGTTCTTGAAACCACTCCTGCACAATACGAGCACCATGGCATGGCGCATTGTCTTGTTGGAAGAAACCATCTCCATTGGGATATGCCATCAACATGATAGGATGAACTTGATCAGCAACGATACTTAGGTATGTTGTGCTATTCAGACGTTGTTCCACATGAATTAAAGGGCCCAAGTCATGCCAGGAAAACATGCCCCAAACCATAACACTGCCCCCATCAGCTTAAAAGGTTGTACTCATGCATGTGGGGTGCATGCTTTCATGCTGTTTCTGCCAAATTCTCAATCTGCCATCTGCATGATGCAACTGGAAACGTGATTCATCGGACCACATGACTTTTTTCCAATGCTCGACTGTCCAATCCTTGTGTTCCTGTGTGAATTGGAGACATTTTATCTTGGTAACTGCAGACAGCAAAGGTGTTCGAACAGGCCTTCGGCTTCCATATCCCAGACGATGCGTGTACGGCTAATTTGCCTACAAACACCAGGTGGTCATGATAATCTGGCCACTCAGTGTGTATATATATATATATATATTTCTTTCCTTCACTCACTCAAAAACATTTACTACATCCCAAATATTGAAGTCCTAGGAGTAAATTCACTATGTTTAGTAACAATTTCCTTTTTTTATTGATTATTGCTATATTTATTATGAAAAATATTTAAACTTTGATTGAAATCAATATAGGAGATTAGTCAGACTATAATGTAATACAGGACTAAAATATTTGAATCTAAGTACACATTTCTGAGCAGATAAAATGATATTCATGTCTATTATAAAAAGTTGCCAGATTAAAAAACAAATAATTGTGGGGAAGCAATTACAGCTGGGAAAACAAAAAGAGAACATCTCAACATCCCTGCAGCTGGCCAGACATAAATATCATCCCTATTTGTTTCCCTACAACCTTGAGGGGCCTAATTCAAATACCAGAACACCAGGACTAGAAAACAAAGCAGACTACCCCTTTAAAATCAGGGTGCCGTTTCCAGGACAGCAAGTAGATTGATTAGTGACTGCCCAGGACGGAGAGTGAGAGAGGACAGGGAGGAGGCAGCTACTAATGAGAGGTGCCCTTTTCTGGAGTAAAGGAAAGGTACTGCCCTGGCCAGTGGGGCTCAGTTGGTTGAGCATCATCCCATGCACTGAAAGGTCACCGGTTCGATTCCCAGTCAGGGCACATGCCCCGTTTATGGCCTCCATACCTGGTGGGGAGTGTGCAGGAGGCATCCAATTGGATGTTTTTTCTTTCCCTCCCTCTCCCTTCCTCTCTCTCTAAAAGTCAATAAAAATATTTTTTTAAAAGAGAAAATGGTTCTAAAATTAGATTGTGGTGATGGTTTCAGGTCTGACTATTATATGATTATTTCTCTGCCTACATAGATACTGAGAACACTGAGCTGTCAGCTTTAACTGGGTGACTGTTCTGATTTGTGATTTATATCTCAATAAGTCTGTTAAAAATAGATGCTGTTTTAAGTTGTGCCATTTTTAATAATCATATTATTTTTATTAATATTACTAACATTTTGAGGTTTCAAATAGAGCATAACTTACTTAATGGCCAAGGAAAATTAATTTCACTTTTTAGTTAATGATGTGTCAAATTCTTGACTTTTGCAATGTGGCCTCATTAAGTGTAGCTTATCTAGGGAATAAAATGCAATGGTGTAGAATAAACCAAGACCATTTAGTTATAAATTCCTCACATCACAGTGTGAAACAAAACATTCTATATCTCAATGATAAACTTGAAGTAGAAATGTTGATTTCTTAAGGAAGTAGATCTGCTATTATCAGAAGACAGGCAGATTTTTTTTTCTCTAAAAAGCCTTCTGTGTACCCAAAGAAAACCTTGAATTTGTTTTTCTTCCCCAGCGAAAAGTTTTCCATTTTACAAATCCTCAGCTACTCTTGATTTTAATGGATTATAATCAATACTCTGTGAAGTTCCACAGTTAGTGTTTTCAGACTTATTCCCCAACAAAACATTTTTTAGCATCCTCCCTGCACAACACTGTTCTAGAATCTTCCCAAATGCTGTTCACCTAAGCAACTGCCAAATCATCTTTAATGTTATCTATCCATGTTATTCCATCTAGCCATGTTATTATGTTCTCCGAACTCTCTTCCAACACTCCCAATCAAAATCAGGGTGTCCAGTGCTTTTCCTTTTAAACAAACTTAACTTTTTCTTAGCAATTAATCTAGCGTATTATTTATTATATATTTACTAGAGGCCCAGTGCACGGATTCGTGCATCAGTGGGGTCCCTCAGCCTAGCCTGTGCCCTCTGGCAATCCAGGACCCTTAGGGGATGTCAGACTGCCGGACACTGGGCAGTCCGACATTCCCCAAGGGCTGTAGTAGTGTGTGAAGCAGCAGGCAGCTGTGTAGGAGTCTGAGCCCAGGCAGGGCACCATGCCGCTCCCACTCATCCCAGCCCTGCTGCTGCAGAGGTGGGAGAGGCTCACGCCACTGCAGCTGTGCTCACCAGCCATGAGCCATGCATCTGGCACCCCTCGGTCAGCTGAGCCGTGCTCCCGCTGTGGGAGCGCACTGACCACCAGGGGGCAGCTCCTGCATTGAGGGTCTACTCCCTGGTGGTCAGTGTGCATCATAGCAATGGGTCAAATGTTCTACCGGTCAAACGGTCAGCTGGTCACTTAGGGTTTTATATATAGAGAGATTTGACTATAAATTTGTTTAATGTCCCATTCCCACAGCAGCCTGTAAGTTCATGGGATTTTTTTTTACAATCAAATATTCCTCTTTTAATTAAAACAATCATATATCAGACAAGAACATATTATCCTGTGGTCTCCTATAATATTTCATTTAATGAAGATGCTTTCAAAAATTATTAGAAATTGGGGATAATGTTTTCATTGACTTTACCCCTTGAATTTTACAGATGAGGGGAAAATGTTTGCCAAGGTAACAGATTCTGAGGAGCAGCAGGTCATATTTTGTTAGGAAAACAGTGCTTAGTAAAACAAGCCCCTGTCTGGGGAAAATAAATCAGAAAGAATGTCAATCCAAATTACACGGCTGATTTCAATTAAAGCAATTTCAGTTTACACTAATCAGTTGAGTTTTGGTCACTAGCTTCATTTTTCTCTTTTTCCAATTCAGTTGTACTTGGTTGTCTTTAACGTATCAATTTAGTAGCTTTAAATTCACCTCGTTTACCTACTGTTGACGAGTTCTAGTCAATCACGTGTTAGAACACCATGTGCCCACTCTCCTTTTGCCTCTGTGTTCGCCCCCCAAATCATAACCTTTCTTAGCAGTTAATGAACCACCCTAGCTGGCTTCCCACCTCTGCCTCTCAGGGCACAAAAAGAAATATTGTAGGTGGTAAAGATTTCCCTTCTCTCTTTTCTTTCTTTGTATAATAAGTGAGTCTAGCAAAGTTTCCTGAAGTGGACTCCACCAGGACCGTTTAATGCATCAGGCACATTGCGGATCTCCTGAAGACACAGCGTTCTTTTAAGAAAAGGTAGAGAATTGACAGAGAAGATGAAGAGCTGCGGATGGAAACAGCTCTTGGAAAGGCAAGATTCCCAACCTGCCCCCTTCTTGGCAGAAGAGAGCTACATATGCTGTAGCGAGGTGACGCTCCTGCGGGGGACAGGAAGGTGACGTCTCTATACGTGACACCGCTTGCATCCTGGCCAAGGAGACTGGGACCGCACTACGTCCAGCGAGTGTCTGCCAAACCCCACACCCTGCCTGGGCCCTGCATGTTCCACCTCGGAGGGCTTCCACCAATCCCCTGCCCACAGATCAGACAACAAGCACAGTGCAGAAGAACTACCTTCTCAGAAGAAATCTTTTTCACATTTGATTTTTTAAATAGAAGAATGTTTCATGAAATCAACTATATTTCTATCGTGCCCCATCAAATCAAATCCATGGCTGGGCAATGGCTTCAGCCATGGCACAATGATGCATTTGAGGAGTCCTGCAGCGGTCTTTATTGCTACTTTGGTGACAGGGTTTAATATAAAAGTACCGTCCATGAACTAAATGCTGTAACCTTTAAACTCCTGAAAACATGTGTTAGACTCCCGACTCTCCCGTTTTCTCCCAGTGGGAGGAATCTAGAGGGTTTTGAAAGTCCACCTCCATATTCCAAGTCTGACTCCATGGTGCTGAGTCTGTGTCTGATGAGCAGATACCAGCAGACCCAAACCATCCATGCCCAGCCTCATCGCTCACACTTTCTTATCTGCACTCTGTGCTCTCGTCATACTGGACGATTGTAAACGAGCCTTCATCAGGAGACAATCTTCCCCTCAGAGTTTTCCTATGCGGGTCCTGTCTCTGAGGACTGACTTTGACACCCTGCTGAGTCCCGATCCTCCCCACCTCGGCCATGACCTCACTCCACACCTCCGCCCTGTTGCATCTTTAATACCTCTCTTTCTCTTAGTGCCTCAGCCATGATGTCCATACACGCTCAGGGATTGCTTTAATCTCTATACAAGGTACATTGCTTCTCCAAAAGTTCTCTTCCATTATAACCCGATTTTCCATGTAAGTTCACCCATGGAACATGCCTTATTCACCAATACTGAGAACTGCTTGCCTTACTTTCTGAAGAACAAGAATGAAATGGTAGGCAACAAAAGTAAAAAAAAAAAGTAAAAATACTTACCGAAAATATCTAGATTTTTTTCTATAGCTAGAAGTTAGCTCTCCCAAATATAAAATTTTTGTTTACTCTTGTGTGTGTGTGTGTGTGTGTGCGTGTGTGCATGTTTTAAGATCTATTTTTTCTATTATAAATTTTATCACCTTGATTTTGGCTAATAGCCTCACAACTTTAGCTTCTTTTACCTCTGTTCTTTCCCAACCCTGCATTCAATACATGGAACCTTTTATAAATTCAAAAACTCAAATTGGATTTTGTTACTCTCATTGCTTCTGGTCTTTCAGTGCCTTAAATATTTTAATTTTTAGTTTTATGATTTTTCATAAACAGCTAATATTTACTAGACAAAACAGAATGAAAGTATGAAAAAAGAAATAAAAAAAACCCCAAACTCAAATAAAAAGAAACTCAATGCCTGGGATTACAGTGCAACGGTAAAGATAAATTATGTGTTTATTCCTTGATTCAAAATGTTCAGGGCTGCTATTAAGCACTGGTCATGGAGAGAGAAATCATATGTACATAGTAAACAAGGCAGACAACATCCATGTCCCTGCTGTTCTGAATAAGTTAATCGGTTTTTTCCTTGCCATAATCTTATCAATCCCACAGACTCAAAGCGTCAGTGACAACCTGACATTCCTTGCTTTAAAATTTTAAGTTAATTTTGCTATGATCATTAATCTGAATGGACGTTTATTGATATAAGAGGCCACCAGACGGATTTTGGATTCTTGCGTCTGCCCTGCCCTCCTGTGCTTTACTAGGCGCTTCCTCTTCTCTTATTCTTCTGTTCAGGACACAGTTGTAGATCTCAGGTCAACCACAGAGGAGGGGAGAGAATATCTTCCTCATGACGCTTCCCACACACCTGCTTGGGTCTGTAGACACGATCCCCTTCCTAGGGAGTCAGCACACATGTCAATCACAGCCTATGACCAGGTAATTCAGTGGGACACTGCTGCTGGACTGATCCTCAGGAAACGCCAGTTTTTAATGGGAAGAGAAGGATGGGTATTGAGCAAGAGCCATTTTGAAAGAGGCTCTGGTTGGAATAGAAGCACCAGGAAAGGCTAAAAGCCCAGGGGACAGAAAGGAAGAAGAGCAGTATGAGATAGCGTGTTTACCAGCTGCTGGCAGTGGTCTATCTACCAGTGCCAAGGAGATCTGCCAGAGCCCGTGCCACCAGAAATGGCCCAGGCAGATTGCAGGGAACCAGCACGAGCCTGTCCTAACCCTAGCCACCCTGTGTAGACTGGCCGCTGCCTTCCTGTTATTGTGCTGCGTTTCAAGCTGCAGGCTCCTAGCTGGCTTTCACATACTTCCTCTGGGGACCAAGAGTAAAAGAAAAACAAAAGTAAAAATAAAAGGAGGAGAAATCACATGGAACAGATTCTAGTCTCGCTTTGCACATCCTTTTGGGGTTAGAATCTATTTTCCTTTTCTCCATTACAGTCCCTCAGAGCTCTCCATACTTTATCTTTCTACCTACTTGTTAGATACTGAATAAGAAGTGAAGGGACAGCTAAAGAAAGAAAGATAGTCATCACAGGAGAAGAATTAAGTATCTAGTATTTAGAAGTCAAATGGAAGCAGGGGAATGTGCTTACAGATGGAGGCATTTTGAATTTCCCTTGAACCCTGGTCAATAATTCATCCTAGGTCTTGACCAGGGCACTGGAATAAATCAGCATATTAAAATCCTTTTATGATTATTTAATTATCAATACTCTCCCATTTGTATATTTTCATTCAAAAAGTTCTCTTCCAATGACCTGTCACTGGAGAGGCCACGCATCTCTCAACATTCTCCATCAGCTCAGATGACCAAAGGTTGACCAGCTGTCTGACATATAAAAGAACAGTTGCTGGGTCTTCAGATCCATTTCCTATGTTCAGGCTGATTATCACTACCATCGTTATGCCATGTCAAGGGATAAGATCGGTACACACCTTTCAGGATTCAGTGGAACAAATCTCTATTCCTATACACTTAGAGCCATGACTAGAACAAAAAGCCTGCACTGAAGTTATTACCACTAGAGGCCCAGTGCACGGGATGCGTGCCCTGGTGGGGGACGTGGCTGCAAGGATCGGCCCACTGTGGGAGCACAGCTCATCCCAGTCAGCCAAGTGGCTGTGGACTCACCCTCTGTGGGAGCAGCCGCTCATCCTGGTCAGTCTGGGAGTGCACTGACCACCAGGGCACAGCTCTGGCATTGAGCGTCTGCCCCCTGGTGGTTAGTATGTGTCATAGTGACCGGTCGTTACTCCATTCAGTCGATTTGCATATTAGGCTTTTATTATACAGGATCTTTACAGTAAATAGAGAAAATAGGAGAACCCATTTGGCATAGACTAGTTGCAAATTGAAAAAGAAAATCCCAACATTCAAATTTAAGGAAATGTTTTTATCTGATAGAAAAATAGACAATTCTCCAGGTAAATATTGATTCTGTATTCATCACATCATCTTTTAAAATAACATTAATACTAAATGATACTAATTAGATACAAAATGCCTGGTGCACACTAGGGCACCTAGGGGAGAATTAATGGCATTGTCCATGGATTCCTTGGAGAACAACAGTTACATGTTGATGAGTTGACTATGGAAAGAAACTGATTGGCTATCACTGTGCATTGTTGGACAAAACCTCTATACCTCAGAGTCCTGCCATTTCCATAGAAACACAGCAATAGCCAGCGCTAAAGCAATAGTCATCTCCAGACAAAGGCCGGCCTTAGCTTCGTGTAGAGAACAAAGCCTTTCTCATTAAGAACAGAAAGGAGCATTTTCAATGTGTGAAATGTCAAAAACAAAATGATATGCCATTTAATAAAAATATTTAAAAGTAAACCCTTCACCATAAATTAACTGGGATGAAGTAAATGAAATCCCTTAATTATTTCTTCAATCCACATATGAAATTAATGAAACCCAGTTCTATCAAGTTTGTTGCTCAACACAGCTTGAAGTTCATCAGCAAAATCAAAAATCCCAGTTGTCTAATGTCCATGAAGGACAACCAAGGTTTGTGGGCCAGACTTCTGTTAGTATCACTGTTTCCACTGATATGTCAGCTCCGTGAAAGTGGGATCCCTTAGTGCCCATGAGGCCAGTGGTGAGGAAATCTACATTAACATTTATCCTGTTTCTCTCTTCTACTGCACCCGAAGTTCCTAAACAGTCAGTAACTAACCACTGGACTATTAACACAGTATTTAATATACCTCACCCTGGTAATTACTTAACAGTATTATAAATAAACATGTTCATTTTTTTCATATAAAATCAAATAGGAGGTCATTAGATACCCATCCTATCCACTCTATAATACTGATACTGAAGTATTTCAAATATATGTTCAAAAAATGGGGATATTAACATAGTCAAAAAATAAAGCCAATCTAATTAACTGAAAAGAAAAAAAAGACACAACCCAAAACTTTGATATTTTGGCATAGAATCCAACAGAAGTTCCAAAGAGAATCTGAGAACCATCAGGCACTAAACTTTTTAGATAGAACAACTGTCATGAGTGGACAGATGTGTCACACAATGAACTATCATAAATAGCAACAAGATCTTTGGTAACAATTGAACAACAGAGCCAGGCATACTTGTCACTGTCAACACCGGATCGTTAAACTACAATCAATCAGTAAACAATATAAACATGACTGTTTATCAAAGGGGCATTTTTGAGAGAAAACAACTGACAAATCAATAAACACGGGATATACAAAACAGTTATTGTCTATCTCTGAATTTATAAAACTGACATATAAAAATAATTCTCAAACACTTGATAATAGTTTGAATTTTGTTCATTATTCATTGTTTCAATGAAGAATTCCATAAAATAGTTTTTGTTTTCCAGTTTACCAAAATTGTGGCGAAACCATATTTCTTGTGGATAGAAACTAAAGCTAAAAGATAAGGTGAGCAGATTCATGCAGAGCTAACATTTTTATTTTCTGTCTTGAGTGTGAGAGGGTAGAATCCACCATGGTGCGGAGGCTCACACCCACATAGGCGCTAATGTTAGGGGAAAACTCACAAGTGTTCACAGCTGGTCTGGAACTCTGCAAAGCCATGTAACAGCAGCATCACCAAAATGCCTGCAGTCATGTTAAACATGAACCTCACAAAACTCTAAAAAGTTGAGGCATCTCAACTCAATCAGGACAACCCCAGATAGTCACAGCCACTGAAGGACACAAGTGGGAAAAGGGGGCGTTTTCTCTCTTTTTAACATTTTTACTTGGCAATCAATATAAAACAAGGAACATTTTCAAATACTTCTCCAAAGTTATGCCTCCCAATAGAAAAGTGAGGACTCTGATGTCCAGCATATATTTTCAGGATTTTACTAAAATCTCTAGATTTTTCCATTTCCATTGCCTGTGAGTAATGTTTAATTCTCTCCCACCCATTATGACACATTTTGTATTTAAAAATCAAGTGGAAGAAGGGACACAGCAGGGGGAAACAATGGTAGCTGCCTTCCCAAACACCTTGCTTACGTATTCCTGTAAGGACCCATATGGGACTACCCACTGAATTTCCAAATGATTAAATGGGGAAAATAAGGAAAACTTCTGATGATATAAAAAAGTATACAAATTATTATAAAGCAAGTCATGTGTGAAGGACACCCCAAACCATGATCTACTAATGTCAGAAAAGCAAATTAAAAGTTTATAAAAACAGAGCCACTGCTTTTTGTTTGTTTTTAACCACCTTGGATCAGCATGCTGTGAATACCTAAGTGGTATATCTGTAAGGCAGCCGTGGGATGAAAGCACAAAAGGAGAGGTTGTATTTTATTCTGTACAGACAGACACTGGGCGAGGACACTAAAGAGCAAAGCTTGAGAAAAAAGTTAAAAATGTCAAAAGGCACTAATCAATCGACGCTAAGTTCAAAGAAATAAGATTATAAAAAGCCAAGGACACAATATACCTGACATCGCTATTAATTTGTGGTGTGATAATAACCATGGAAATTCAAGAAGGTGAAAGAGATTTTTTTAAACAAAAAAAATAGATAACACTGATGAAAGAGAGCTTTTTCAAAAAGAGATCTATGGCATGAACCTTAATAAACCTTTCTTAGATAACATTTTCAATTCGGTATTATACTAAGCACTGTGCTAAGTGTCTATCCCAAAAGTGTCCTGTTTGGAACTGACATGCCCCCTGTGTGAAGTCCATTTACATGTAAATTCCATGAAGAATGAGGTTACTGTGCCCCTTTCATGTCACTGACAGTCAGAGCAAATGCATCTTGCCTCTTGGCTTCCAAACAAAGCCCCAGCCAACCTGGTGTGAGGGAGGCAATCTGGCTGGAGTGAGAGGAAGGCAGACTCTGAAAGAGCAAACTGTGCAGGTCCATGATGTCAACGCTGGAGCGGCTGCCAAGAGAGTCAGTTGCTGAGGATCCCTGAGCGTCGTTTAACTTGCTCGGACCCTGATATGTCCAAGCACTGATCTGGGAAGCATGAAGGCGGTTTGCAAGGACCAAGAAACTGCACTGGGAAATGAATTTCAGGATGAGGCGGAGCAAGAATCCCAACTGAAATAATGTTTAGTTTCCTTGTGTATTTAATTTCCTAACAAAGTTTGCTTTTCCCTGATGAAGGTTACCATTACAGCTCACATTTACAGGTTCTATGTCCACCCCCCACCTTGGTTTCTTAAACCTCTGATACATTTTATTTTATTTTTATTTTTATTTAAATATATTTTATTGATTTTTTACAGAGAGGAAGGGAGAGAGATAGAGAGTTAGAAACATCGATGAGAGAGAAACATCGATCAGCCGCCTCCTGCACATCTCCCACCGGGGATGTGCCCCCAACCCAGGTACATGCCCTTGACTGGAATCGAACCTGGGACCTTTCAGTTCGCAGGCTGATACTCTATCCACTGAGCCAAACCTCTGATATATTTTAATCTAAACAAAGGAATAGGTATGCAAAACAGGTGGGGGTCCTGGGAACAAAGGGAAAATAAGAGTCTGGGCACTGAAATGAGATAAAAGTCTGCAAACCACATTGCCAAGGCCTATTCACCCAGCTCCAATTCCAACAGCAAGCCCTCTACAGAGAGTAAAGAAACAAAGGCCTGGTGCACGGATTCGAGCACATTGAAAGGAAATTAATTAGAAGGTGGCCGGTGGGTTGGGACTGGGCAAGACGAGCTGGACACGCCCTGAAGCCAAGCTACCGTGGTCCCTCCTCAGTAGGCCTCACCTGGGGTGGTGCCAGGGCTTGAAGGGCATCTGTGGAGTAAGCGGGGTCCCTCCAGCAGGTGGGGTCCTTTGGCCTGGCCTTCGGGGATCGGGCCAGAACTGGCTCTCCTACATCCCCTGAGGTTCCTGGAGTGCGAGAGGGCACTCTGCAAAATTGCTGTCGTCCAGGGTGTGGAATGCAAACACAAGTGTGCAGTAAACCAGATTCTGGCTGACAGTGCCTCAGCAACAACATAAGGTAGAATCACAGCCTAAGGTAGAATCGTGCGGCCCTACGAGGAATCGGGCTCTGTCCTCTCTGGTTCCGGGAGAACCACCGCTGCCAAGTCACTGCAGCTCAGCAGCTCCTGCATTGAGTGTCTGCCCCCTGGTGGTCAGTGCGCACCATTCCTACTGGCTGGTCAGCTGGTTGGCCAGTTGCTTAGCCTTTTATATGTATGTATAGATATATTTAATAGCAACATTTATAAGTTCACCATTTAATTTTAGACTTTGCAAATAGCTACAGATACATGGCAGGAGGCAGAGAGTAGGAGGAAGGAGAAGTAAATGCAAGGTAGAGAGGAAAGCTGTTGTTATGGAAACAGAGTCTTTGGAGAGAAATAGGTATGGGTTTTAATTCCAGTTCTGGCAATTATTAGCTTAGTTTAGTGAGACTAGATTCAATAATTGGCCTACCATATTAGCTAGAGTTGATGAAGAGCATAGGTTTTGTTTCATTTAATTGTTTTTATGAATAATAGCACTCAGTCTTTCAGATTCTTTGAGAATGTGAATGGGTTCAATATTGCCTAATACTGAATATATAATAAATAAAATTACATATCTCAGTCCCTGTCATATTGGCACTCAATAAATGATATAAAGAATCTATTATTTTATTGATTTACCCTACACATGAAGTTATTTCTCTATGTAAGATGTAATTATGAGAGAGGTAAGATTGAGTTAGTACAAAAAATTATAATATCTATTTTCTCCTTGTGACTCCATGAGTGTGTTATATCTGTCTCATAGGTTACAGGGTTAACTTCATACTTTATCATTAATGACAAAGACAATTTTTAATTAGAAAATTCCAAAACACTGCAAATCTTGAATAGAATTAATTTTCTAACAGTATATTACATTAGCATAAACTATAAACTGTTAAAAAAAAAAAAAAGAGACAACAGATCCAAAACAGAGTCACTTGTGAGAAGCCCCACATTAGGAAACCAAGACTTACCACCTAAACTAAGTGCAGTTCCAGCCTCTGGGAATGTCCCCTTTAACCAGTTAGTGAGGAATTACCTGGTTAGCACTAGAGAGGTAATCCACCCAACAGACCCCTTCCATCAGCCATGGGAACATGACCTTGCCAAAACAACCCACTCTTTGCTAGAGACTTCCTTTGCTGCCCCCTTCAGCATAGAAAAGTCTTTCATTTTGTACAACTCGCCCAAACTCTGTTCTGTCTGCTAGATGACACACCGCCCGATGCATAAATCCTTGAATAAAGCCAATAGGTCTTTACATTTTACTCAGTAGAATTTTGCCTTTTACCATTTTATTCAGTTGAATTTTGCCTTTGTCCATATAAGCACATAGATTTTTTTCTACCAGAGACCCAAGTGGCAACAAGAAACCCAGTCTCTTTTGATGGCCTGAAGAAATGGAGGCAAGGGATGGGAAGCAGGGACTCACAGTCTTAACATCAACCTTCCTAAAATATCTTCCTTTTTAAACCTCTAACTCATCATTAATGAATCTTGAACATAATTATCTGATACCTTTGCTACCCCCTTTTCCTCCATTAACTTCTAAAGATGAGCATGGACTAAACTCTGTCTCTACCTCACTCCTTTTTGTTTCAGATAGCCTCCATCCTAAACTTTTAATCATTGTGTCTATGCAGATTATTCAAATTTCTTCATTCATAATCTTGACCTTTCACCTGAGATTCCCTTTGGCATTTCTACACGCTTCAGTCTTTCCATGTGCTGTGTGACATGGTCATCTGAAATCTCTCCGGTGCATAGTCTCGCCTAAAATCAAGCTCACCTTTTCCTTTATAGTGATAGGCCCATCACTCACCTGGTGAGTAGAACTCCTCAGAATCCCCAGGCTGCATCATAGAGATCCTTGCCACTGTCGCCTGGGTCTCTACAAGCACTTGTTCCTGAGGTGCTCCCTCTCAGAATCTGGCCGCCATGCTGAGATGTCCCCAGTCCCATGGAGAGGCCACATATACATGTACTGGCTCAGAATCTCAGCTGAGCTCACAGCCAACAACCAGAATCAACTGAGCCCCCTGGACACTCCAGTCCAGTGCAGACCCCATATGACTACAGATGTCCTGTCTTGTAGCCAATATCCCATGGAGCAGAAGCAAGCATCATACAACCCACATAACTGTGAGAGAAAAAAATAAATGTTGTCTTAATCCACCAACTCTGGGGGTAGTTTGTTCTGCATCATACTTCCTACAGCTGTTTGGAGAATAAAATTAGTTAAATGCACTACATGAATTTTAACTATTGCCATAGTTATTATTCTCACCTCTATCCAATTCCCTTAAAAGTGTACCCAAACTGATTATTCATGTAATTTTTCTTCTCTTATTCAGAACTAAAATGTATTTCTTTTTTTTAGCACTTGCATTAATTCTATTCATATATTGTCAACAATTTCTACATAGGCCATTAAGATGTCTCCACTAAAAAATATGCCAGAAATTAATTCAGAGTTTGAAAAATGCAAGCAGATAAATTAACATTGTATACAACTTAGCATTGTTTATAAAGACTAATAGGATTAACCCATTCATAATTTGGATGAATTCCACCACTTAGATATTGAACACCTGTCACAAGTCAGTCCCTGTCCTGGGTGCAGGGGACACAGTGATGAACAAGACAAACATGTTCCTCTCCTTGTATACTCTGTAGACTCAGTCAAAAAAGACAGAAAATTCCAAAAGCTATCATGATAGAGAGCAGCAATATTTGCTCTGATACAATAAGAACAAGATATGAGGAAGAGTAGCATTGGCCAATGGTTTTCCCACTTGCAACCCAAGGCACCTACAGCATACTAGATATTTTTCATTTTTAACATCAAACACAGTGATATCTGCCAGACAGTGTTGGACTGCTATTATTAAGATAACTATTTAGCCCAGCCAGTGTGTCAGTGATGAACATTGACCTATATGAACCAGGAGGTCATGGTTTGATTCCCGGTCAGGCCATGTGCCTGGGTTGTGGGCTCGATCCTCAGTAGGGTGCTGCAGGAGGCAGCCAATCAATGATTCTCTCTCATCATTGATGTTTCTATCTCTCTCTTCTCCCTTCCTCTCTGGAAACAATTTTTTTTAAATAGTAAAATAAAATAAAAGACAAAAAAAGGAAAGATAACTAACAGATAAAAGTGCTAAGTGTTTCTTTTGGCCTAGAGACAATGTGTACTATCAATTTTTCCTCACCCTGTTCCTTTAAATCAATTGAATCCTTCCAAAATATAGCCTTTATCTTGGTCTAGCCTGTGTCACCACCAACCTTTAGTGTGTTATCCTCCAGTCCATGCTGCACAAAACCTCCAGATTAATCCACCACCACCCTGCTTTCTCCCACAAAATACGTAAGACGAAATACACAGAAAAACGAGGCTTAAACAAACCTTCTTCATGTTCAAGAAGCAAGTCACTTTATTATTCAATAGGGGCAGAAAATATCTGCGGTCATCTCTAAAGGTGTGCACTGACCTTTCAGCCACTCTGTGGATTTCAGCACGTGCCACCACTGGCTTCCTCATTTCTTATCAGCCTATAATTTGTGGGATTTTTTCCTTTTGTTTTCTAGTTCTCCCACTATTCTGATTCTTTGCTCTTGAAATAAATGCATATTCTAGAGTTATACATCTGAAACCTATATAATTTTATTAATCAGTGTCACTTCAATAAATTCAATAAAAAATAAATGCATATTCTAATCCTTACCATGTCAAAGACCAACAATACTCCAAAAAACATCTCGTTCATAGATGTGACACGCCTGGCATTAAAATATTGTATCTTAAAGCTTTAATAATTTATTTAAAATGGCACAGGCTGCAGGGAAATACAGTAGAAAGATCTACTCAAAGATTGAACTGCTTTCACCAAAGATCTCCTTGAGCCCATCTCCCTGGTCTTTCAGGAGAATGTGATGCTATTGACCACTTCTTCCTTATGACCTCTCCTCCTTCAAGGACACAATACGGTCTTTCTGGCAGCTTAACATTCTCTTTGCTATTCTCAGCTTCTTTCTACAGTGTTTTCTTTAAATCTCTGTTTGGGGTCCCTTCCAAGTCTGCATACATCTTTAGGTGGATTATTACCATCAATAATCACACACTTGTTGATAACTTACAATCAGAGAATTCCAATGTAGACTTTTCTCCCAAATTCTGAACCTATGCATCAAATTGCTTATGGGACATCGCTCTTCACAAACAAATTTCATCTACGCAAGACATACTTTTCTGTGAGAAATCTCTTCTTCTTGCCCTTAGTTCTGAGCTCCAGGCTAGGACTTGGCATCTGTGTGCATTTTCATCTATTATATCCCAAGCAACTTCATTAGAGCTGGCACAAAGCAGGTGTGTTATATATTTGTTAGATGATGAATGAAGTAATGAATCAATCAATCCAATAAGGAATGAAAAAATATCATAAATATATGTTATGTCATACAATAGTCACAGGGCTGTAAAATACAGTATAAGGAACATAGTTAATAATATTATAATAACTGTGTATGGTGTCAAGTGGAGGGAATCACTTTATAAATTGTATAAATACCTAACCACTATGCTGTACACCTGAAACTAATATAAAATAATATTGGGTGCCAACTGTAATTGAAAAACAAGTAGGGAAAAAGGGGCATATACCAAAAAGATTAATAGTGGTTATCTTTATATAAATATACAGGAAATTGCTGCTTTTCTTTTTATGCTTTTATGTTATTTGTCAGATTCCATTAAGCATACAATGGAGTCTGAAAAAAAATCAGATAATACATAAAATAATTACTAATGACATAAAAATGAATAAATAAATACGTTATGGAGTTTTAACTTGCAAAATAGCATCCTGTCCATTGTTCTAGCCTTCCCCCCAGTTTTCCTATCCGAGCTCTTCTGTTTCAGTTCAGCTATCGCTCCCCTAGTGCAGGCCTCTCTCCTCCCTCCCTCAGCCCATTCTTTTTGTTCCTTTGTGGATATTCATTAATGGGTGTTAATCTAGTCAAAGCCACTGCAAGAGGGGGAGGGGTGCATCTGACTAGAGAAGAAAGAATAGAGAAGAGACTTTTCAAAAAGAGGAAGATGATAAAGGTCTCAGGACAGACTGCAAAGAGGAAACAAAGGAGAATGAAAACAAAGATTTTCAACTGATATCACACACACACACACACACACACACACACACACACACACACTCGGCAAGACAAGAGACCCCTGCATTTTCAATCCTGAAGTCAAGAAAAACAGGCAATTTTTTTCTCAAAGAAATATATTAAAATCAGTAAGATATATTCAGTTCATGTTCATTAACAAAATTTTAAGATAGAAACATACAGATAACTGATTCTTAAAAATGCCACATTTTTGAGTCCAATACTTGAAAAGCTTTAACCAAAGCATCATGATGATAAAACAAAACCATTGCCCTCAAAACTAGAAAATTTAATAAAAAATCCACTTCTAAAACAAACTGAAACTAGGTTTTATCAGTTAATCACTACATAGCAGAAAATAAAAAAAAATTTATGAAGCGCATATCTAAAATGTCACAGGGTAATTTCAAAAGTCGATTTTGTTTTTCAGAGATTGATTTTTAAATACCAAACAATGAAGGGTAAATATTTAACCTTCAATTCTTGGTGAAAAAAAATCAGACATTTAAATATAATGAAAATATTAACATGGCTACCTCAAAGTTAAAACTAAACAAAAACAAACACAAAAAGTAATAAATTAGGGCCCATTGCTCCAGGCAAGAAACTGTGACAAAGAAAAAAGATGGGGAATATCAAAATAGAGCTCATTGTGCTAACAGCATCAGTTCCCTTTGCACTGAACGGGCAGCTCATGGACACAGGACATTCTCCTGTTTGACCACAGCGTTGATGGAGGTGGGATTAGAAGGCCTGGTGGTGCTGTAAGGAGCCTGCCTTTGAATGAGGCCAGCAGGGCTTTAGGCTAATTAGCTCCGTAATCTTACCCAGTTAATTTCCTTTTGTAGAATGAAGATGATCTGTAATAGCTCTTCTCAAAAATGTCATTATGAATGTTGATTTTAAAAATGTATCTCAACAACAATAGATTTTTGGAATTACCTTGGTCTATTGAAAATAATTTTTTAAAAATGCTCTGCATATTCTGTTCGTGGACTCATCAAAACATCCATATGCGGGTTTTCACACAGGCATAGTCATAAAAAGACAAATTAAAACATGCCGCCTTCATTTACCTCACGCAGGGATCGACTGTCTTGGCACCGAAACTGAACTGCAATCATAGTAACTCTGTGGTGCCCATTTTATCTTGTCTTTATTATTTTATTAGCCAGAGAAAAGTAGCTAATAAAAAAAAAACTTGCTAGGTAGTCAATTCCTTCTCTTCCTACCCAAATGCTTGAGTGAATTAGGAATAAAAACAAAACAAGAAATGAATGACAAAATCATGATTATAAAAACTTGCTCTCAGGTTCTACCTGAGATTTTGTCTTAGGTTCCCAGTTATGTACCAGCCAAAGGAATGGGGCTGAGATGCAGAAGGAGAACAGGTTAGCGAGCTGCACGACCATCCTTCTTCATCGCTCTGCCTCTGCTGCTAGAGACCTGCTCCTGCATCATCTCCCTGGTCCCTAAAGTTGGCTGTGGAGATACTGGCTGCCAAAGGCAGGGCTTGTGTGCCAAGGTGCCAATCTATGCCATCTGCACGTGTCATCTGCCATGCCGTTCACAGAATGGTTTAAAGAGGAAAGAGCTAAGTGGAAACCAGCATTTATAGCAATTATACTTGTCCTAGTATTAGCATTTTCTCTAAAAGAAAACAATGTTTTAAGGCTACTTCAACCTCTTCTTATTAAAATCCACACAAAATTAAAAATGTTTTTGGTATTCATCTAAGTAAATCTCTAAACATCTAGCTTTTTGTACATATTATGTTTATCATAATAATCTATAAATAAAAGAATGTGAAATAGCAAATTCAAGGCAACTCTTAGAGATGTCTGTCCATTTGGCCAGTCTCCGGACAGTTTTCTACTCCCCACCTCGTTAACATCTTCTGAGAAGCACAGCTTCTCCATTTCTGAGCATGTTTAATCGACCACTATGGTTGTCATGCCAACCAACACAGAGAATTCTGAGCTACCATGGGGCATTTCAATACAGTGACCCAATTACAATCTGTCAACAAATTCACCAGCAAAATAAAGGGACGAACACACTAGTCACATGTAATTTCTGAGGCTGAACTATAGGGATGTCTGCAATAAGGTTGTCATCAATATTTAAAATAATCCAAATGCTGCATGTTTCACAAGCATGATACTTTTCATGCTCCACCTTGGTTATTGTGTTTATGAGTTTTTTAATAAAAAATGCCTCAAGTCAATATATTTAGCTTCTCTTTTACTACAAAAGCAAATGCCACTGGGATATTTACATCCACATGGTATAAAGATACCACATTCTCCAAATTGGAAATCAGTGAATATCAAAATTATCTCAATTCTGTGTTATAAAATGAAAATTTACAAAGGCCTGGGTTAAGCTGCATAATCCTGTTAGTTGTTGCTTAAGGAAGTCTTTAGCTCAAAGGCAAGAACAACAAATGCTATGGATTGGAGGATTTGTAACACGATGAAGTTAGCTATTAATTACAAAAAAGATAGATTGCTTGTTGTTGTAGAGCAAGAAAGGGCCAGTGGCCAGCATAGACACCAGCACTGGGCTGGGGAAAATGTTCAGACTAATCCTTTGCATTTATAACATATGAAATGTTTTACCTTCACTGGGCCATTTATTTACTGTATTGATGATCCTTTGCTTCAGTTATGTAAGTGTGTGTGTATGTGGGGGGAGAATAAATGAGTAAAATATAAGGGATCTTATTTTCTTCTATGAGTTTTGATGAGAGATTCCATTTTAATATCATCAATCCATGCGTTGGCTCTACCTACTAATAGAATATTGATGCTCAGATGTGTTTATTGTATAACTAACATCAAGTGACAGATTAGCTTATCTGATAAAAATTAAGTAGATTTTATAAAAATATAAAATGTATGAATAGAAAAGATATTTTAGTTCCAGTAAGATGGCAAGAATGTAATCATGTTTTCACATGACTAATGCAAATATTGGCTTTTAAGGACATGTTGCCTAGAATTCATAGAAGCACAGAAATGGAACTCCAGTGCATTCCCTTAACACTGCAAAGAGGAGAATGAGGGTCATGGGGGGTAAGTGATGCGCCGTATGTCCCCAGTCGGCTCGTTAGCGGCAGCCACAGCACTCGGGGCTCACTTGATTATTCTGCATGAAGTTGTCAAGTTCTTGGATGTGCTGTTATAAATGTTCTTCTATGTAAAGGAAGACTAATTTAAAGAAGACCACCTTTACATGTTTAAAGTTGAACTTGGGAGCTGGTTGTAATCGTCTTAATCTATGTCAGGAAGAAGAGCACTGTTTATCTCTTAGCTAATAGAGGCTGCTTGTAGAATGATGATGGTAAAGTGGGAGCACTGGTCTAAAATACATAGAACTACTTACTACAAAATAGGAACATTCCTCTCTCTCACTCTCTTTCTCTCTCTCTCAACAAGAATACATTATTTTACAAATATTGTGTGGTTTTTACTACCTTTCTAAAAATGGACAAATTGTCCCATCTGACCTCCCAAACATTTCCACACATTAACATCTTCATGAGAAGCATGTTTTCCCATCAAGTTAATACCCCAATACCATAGCTTGTCATCATATTGAGTTATTATGTGAGAAGTCTTCACACAACCTAAGAAGCCATTAATACTGGTAAAACTAGCATAGAAACAAAATAATTTATTAAGGCAGGTAATAATGCTACAAATAAGTGATAGTATTTGTTTTGGTTGAGGTATAGCATTGACATTGCATGAATAATTTGATCTTATTACAAAAAATGTTTTAGTCTCTTAAATTTCCATTGAGAATGTCAAAGTTCATGTGTGCACTTCCATCCCTTGTGTTCACTGGCAGTACCATACAGCCTTTATTTCTTCTGGATTAGGATTTCCAATAAACTAAAACAACCAGTAGGAAACATTAAAATCAGAGTGCAGGTTGTGCCAGCCCTTTTTTATTCTGTAATTTTTCATGGGATAGTTGGTACCTACTCTTAAAAGTACTATGCTTAAAAATTTAAAAAGTCAGACTAAAAGATAATTCAAGGAAGAAAGTAATCAAAAAAGAAGCTATCCTATATAATCTCTTGATTGCTCTTATAATTCATTTACTTTCCATAATATTTTGGACATACACTGGCAGTCGCAGATCGCTAAATTTGGTTTCTCCTTCTCCGATGTATCATTCTGATTAATCTCTTCAACCTGAGGCAATTCTTTATCCCAGCAAATGTAGCTCACTGTCGAAATGTGATGATTCTTTCTCCTTTGTGACCTACATTTTCTCTTAGAAAACAGTGGATTTCCCCGGGAAAGCAATTTACCCAGGGAAATGTAAAATGCGTTTCTTTTACTCTCTTCCAAAAGAGGCATTCCATTTGTCGCCTGGCAGATCCTCAGCTGCACTTCACATAAAAGAAACTGAAGCAAATTGGAAATCCTTGCCCGGGGCTAGTTATGAGCAGGGAGTTCAAAGAGTTTGTGGTCTGGTGCATAGTAACATCTCCTTTCTTTCTTTTTCAGTTTGGAAAATGGGAAGCAACACGATTCTTTCCCACCCATGCCCTCCAGCCAGCTCCTCTAGGCCCATAGCTGTCCCGGGATGGCTTGGGCAGAGCCCGCAGGTCTCCCGGGAGCTCCAGCCAGCTCCTCTCTACACACTCACAGGTATCAGCCCTCTTCTCAAACACACATCATTCCTGCTCTGGCTGAAAATATATATACATTTCTTTCAGATCTAACTCTGAACTATTGTCATTTTTGGACAGTAGCAAGAGAGTCCACCCTATAGCAAGATTTGTACACCCAATTCCCACCCGTCCATCCCCACTTTTTTCTTCTCACCCACTCTGAAAAAGTCACAGGAAGACAGCATATCTATCTAAAATAAAGGGGGCTCCACTGTCCCCTGTGCTGTCCTGCAGGACTGTCCACTCCCAAACCTGAAGTGCCGCTTCATCCCATATCTAGAGATCACAAGACCCTCTCAGCTAAGGCTGCTGTTTCTTGCACAGTGAAACTTCAAACTAACCAAAGAGACCATAACAATTCAAGTGACTCTCTGGGTTCCATTCAATATTGAAATGGCATGACATTCTGCGTTGCTCCACAACCACACGGAGCAGTGTAGACTTCTCTTAGATGATATAAAACCCCACTCATGACAGGCTGGCACTGTCAGCTTGGGGGAGATGAGATTCCATGGAGTCCTGCAACCTGTAAGGAGGTGATGGTGGAGTGATCACTCATCCAAGGGACCACAAAGCAGGTGTTCCCCTCCCCAGGTGAAAGGTCACGCTGGTTACTGAGACCAGCAAAGCAAGCCATAGACTCTAATTCAGTATCATCTTCAACAAGCCCCAACACGCCAAACTCAGCCGACCTCAAAAAATTACGATTAGCTTTGGTATTATATATAAATGCACCGAACAAAGAAGTCTCCAAACATTGGGCCAATTTTTGTTAAAAGGGGAAAATAACACAACAAAATAATGAGCTTACAAAGATTTTGGAGAAAGAATGTTTGTAATTTACCATACTCCATGTAAATACAATATGCAAATTTTATGTCATATATGACATATTTCTACAGAGGAATCATGCACACATTAAACATTTTTATAAGTGTAGCACACTGATAGCATCGCTATATTCAAGTGCCATTTTTGTAGATCACAAGGGTCTAATATTAGCAATGCAACCTAATACATCCATCATTTGGTCAAATGAGTTACAAATCACCTAGTAGACATTTTTAAAATATATTTTTATTGCTTTCAGAGAGGAATGGAGAGGGAGAGAGAGAGAGATAGAAACATCAATGATGAGAGAGAATCATTGATCGGCTGCCTCCTGCACGCCCCACACTGGGGATCCAGCCCACAACCCGGGCAGGTGCCCTGACCGGGAATCAAACCGTGACCTCCTGGGTCATAAGTCGATGCTCAATCACTGAGCCACCGGCCAGGCACTTAGTAGACATTTTTTAAAAATTGTTTTAATACCTAAAGGCTGAAGTGAAATGAACATCTGTCAATCAATAGGAGATGTGTCAGAATCTGATACAGCTGGAATGGAGTGGCCAGTGGATCTGATACTTTGTCATAGAGCATATTAGGCGAAAAAATACAGTCTGTATTTTTAATATTTAAAAAAGTATGCAGTGCTCCATGGGACAGAGACATGGGGAATCCAGCTGCCGGGAGAGGCCTCAGCACCATTAGTTTATACTGATGTTGCTTTTGCATCATTGCTGGATATGAAAGAAAAAAAAGTAGAGTACTAGAGTTGATGACAGAGATTAGAATGATAATACAACTGTGAATATGATGCAAAATTCCCTTCCAATTTCTCAGAAACAATGGGTAAACTATTTTTAATGTTCATTTAAAAATGGCAGCCCTAGCTGGTTTTGCTCAGTGGATAGAGCATCGGCCTGCAGACTGAAGGGTCCTGGGTTCGATCCTGTCAAGGGCACATGCCCGGGTTGTGGGCTCTATCTCCAGTAGGGGGTGTTCAGGAGGCAGCCGATCAAAGGTTCTCTCTCATCCTTGATGTTTCCATCATTTTCTCCCTCTCCTTTCCTCTCTGAAATCAGTAAAAATATATTTTAAAAAGTGGCAGCCACACTTGTTCCCAACAGCATCATGGACGGCCCGCATATGTCATGTGTTTAGTAGCAGGTCCTCTCGTGTCTGTGTGGTACAAGACCACTGTCAGCAGCTTGTGCCACCTCTGGGATGATGACATCATATCTAGTGCTGCCACAAACCACAGAATCACACACAAACACGTAAGTAAAATGGTCTTTTCTCAGGGTTCCGCTTTTGGGCCTGGCCACATCATTGGCACGTGAAGCACAGCATTGCTATCGATGTTCAGGAAGAACTCACTCTTAGTTTCACCAAGTAGAGGTACCCCGTGTTCCTCCTGAAGCACACGTTAAGGATGAACATACGGAAAAGTGAGGACTGCAAACAGCAGGGCCCTGTGCAGGAACACTGCACACACCAGTGCCAAGTGCTAGTTGCCCGTTTCAGACCTGGCACACAACCACAGTATCAGGCAATTGTTAAAGGCCATATTCTGATAAAAACAGGGAGCCTGAAGGCATAAAGGCAGGCAAAAGAAATATGTTACTCAATGACTTGCTCTTCTTTGAATTTATGATCTTGAAAATTGACTGACTAGATAGAGCCTCCATTAGGCCTTATCTTATTAAACTGTCTTCAATAATTTCAAACTGTTATTTCTTCTACAGTTTTGTTTTCGTTAAACAATACTTACTAATGAACACAGTGAGCCCAGTGTCAGCAATTTTATAAGTCACTATGCTACACTTTTGTATCAGCATCTTATAAAATATTGAAAGCTATGATTTTCATCTGCTGAACTTAACAGTTCACTGTATTTCATTTAATTGCTAGAGTTGTAATGTGAAAAATATGTGGGCACTTTAATAATAAAAACAAAAATCTATTTTCATGAAGGTTGCTATCAAACTACTGAATGTATTTCAGGTAAAAAAAATTTTTTTAAAATTATTTTGAGTTCAAATATAATGACATAAAATAGAGTAATGGCAGCATTTTTCCAAGCTAGGTTTAGCTGCACTGTGAGATCTGTCTTCATATGGAAAAGGGTTTCCCATCCATCCTTTAGCCTGGATGGACTCATCCTTCTCTTCTTGCTCTTCCTCTCCTTCTTTCCCTTTTCCCCTAGTCTCCATCATCATCTCCTCCATCTCCATCATCGTGGTCGTTGTCATCATCAATCACATATAACTGTATTCAGAGCACCTGGCAGGCTGGGTTCAAGAACGAACGGTAAAATCTGTACCTTTTGTAAAGAGTGTACCTTTTGTAAAGAGAGACGGGGCATAACACACACACTAAAACTAATCAACAAGACCTAAACAGGCATTTAAAAAGTAACTGTTATAAGAATTCAAAAGAGTGACTAACCCTTTAGCATTATTTAATTTTAATTCTGACGTTCTGCCTCGAGGGAAGTTGCTTAGTTAGTTTGTAAATGGTTACAATGGATTATGAGGAGAGGAAAGGAGAAGGAATCTGAATTTTCTAAACTCCTACTATGTTGCAGATACTATGACAACACTTTCACCAGCTCACTCTTTCAACTAACACTGACCTTAAATCCAAAGATAATGGCAGAGAAAACGGATTTCAAAAAGTGGGTTTTGAGCCCAGCGGTGTGGCTCAGTGGTTGAGTGTTGATTTATGAACCAGGGGGTCACGGTTCAATTTCCAGTCAGGGCACGTGCCTGGGTTGCTGGCTCGATCTCCAGTGGGTGTCATGCAGGAGGCAGCAAGCAAGATTCTTGCTCATCATTGATGTTTTTCTCTCTCTCTTCCTCTGTCTGAAGTCAATAAAAACATATTTAAAAAATTATTTTAAAAAGTGGGTTTTGAGAAGAGCAGGAGTGAATGAGGCAGGTTGAGTTTCATTGGAAGTGAGTGGGGTGTGGCAGGAGCCAGGGTTGCAGCAGAAGCCACTTGATCTGGGAACCTGCCAGGTCACTGGCCACTCAGGATGGCAGCTAACTACAAAGCCGCCAGCGGCTCTACTTCCCAAAGGTTCATGGAAAGAATCTGAGTGTATGGTTTTTGAATTCTAGACCTTATCATGTAGTCACAAATTTCTATTGTGGATGTTTGAGTAGAGAGACTTAAATGCTGTAAGTTCAATTATTCTATGAGTAGCATTCTACATCATCTTCTACTGTAAAGGGATGAGAAATGTTAAACATTTGATGACAAACCATCATAAAAATATCTGAGTTATAAGAAACCATTAAGCCAATCTAGGTTTGGTAACATCATGGCACTACCTCAGACAGTCAGAACATCCCAAACCATATTCAAACATATCTAAGAGTTCCAGTGCTCAAACAATGCTCAACCCTATATTTTAAAAATTGATTCTAAATTGCAAAATTCTTAGAGGTGTTTTATTAAAAATAAATATAATTCTTTACTACCACTGAAAGTCTAGAATTCAAAAATTTGAATTTAAATGCTATATTATGGGAAAAATTATTTTCTAACTAGATACATTTTGTTCTCAGAACTGAAATAAAGTTCATTAAGTTATAGCAAGTTATTTCATTAAGTTCAAATGCTCTGTGTTGTCTGAATAACTGTGTGAGGTTTTTTTCTAGTTGCCCATAGATTCGAGTTACTAAATAGCCCCTAACTAAATAGTGTGCCCATAAAGTTAAAGAACATTTAAAATTTATAAGAAAAGTATAATCAATATTTATTAATATTAACATATATGACACTAGATACTCAATATGAAATGCTTAGGAAAGTGCCTGGATTTTTAAATATTGGCTATTACACAGGGTTTGGCAAACATAGGTTTATAGTTTTGAGTACACAAAAGAGTTTATTCTTATATTCTTATTTCTTATTTCTTACATTATTTTCCATACAAAAAACTGTAAACCTACTTTTTGCCTCAACCTGTATTTACTATTTTCCATGATAACTAAATCATGTTAGTAAAGGGAGTTAGCTATGGTTCAGATGTGCAATCACTAAATTGAAGTGTAAAGGTGATATAGCATAGACTATTACAAATGAAAATCAATCTCCACTAATACAAGAAAGGTGATATGGGGAGGTGTCTCAAAAATGTAAGAGCCCTGACCAGTTTGTATCAATGGTTAGAGCATTGGCCAGAGGAACAAAGGGTCTCGGGTTCAATTCCCAGTCAAGGGCACGTACCTGGGTTGCAGGTTTGATACCAGGCCCCAGTCAGGGCTCCTCCAGGAGGCAACCAATCTATGTGTGTCCCTCTCACATTGATGTTTCTCTCTCTCTCTCTCTCTCTCTCTCTCTCTCTCTCTCTCTCTCTCCCCCTCCTAAAAATCAATGGAAAAAATATCCTCAGATGAGGATTGACAACAACAAAAAATTGAGAAGAAATGGCTGTTTGGGGAAAGGAATCTGACCAAGTACTATTTCTTATTTGAATTATTTACTAGAACTTGTTTTTCTCATCAAGTAACAATAAGAATATAAATGATTATAAAGTATTTCTTCCAGATTTTATTTTATTAAGAAAGAATAGCTAATTCATTCATTCATTCATTCATTCATTCAAAGAATCCTTCTAATGGGGGAAATAAATTACATTAAAATAACAGATAAGTTGTTTGTCAAAACATTGAAATTTCTATTATTAGTGGAAAATAATAATTAGCCAAAATTTTCAATTGCTTCACTTACACTTGAGAATAATAATTTAAAAAGTATGCATGCTTCATGAAGGGAAGCAATGTGACAATATGTTTGGTATTCCTAGCATAATTCTCAGGGATAGATTCCATCCAATCACTCTTTTGTAGAGGTAGGTAAACAAAAAGATTGCTATTTCTCATATAACAGAAGTTATGCCTCAAAACATTCAGCCATTTAAACTATGTGTCAAAATGTCTTTCTTTCTTTGAGCAGTTATCTCGTTATTCACAGCAGCAATGTTCCGACGTTGATATATCCTCACGTACCTCACTTGGAAGCCAACAGCCACCCTTCCTTTCTCCTCTGACCTCACTTCTCACATTGTAACATGATTCCCCCGTGAACTCCGCACACAGAGCCCCGAGGACCGCTGGCTTTCATTTGTGACCCAAGTCACATTTCCCACTCACAACTTAAGAGAAAACAAATCATAATCTCCTGTTGCTCTTTCCTTTTATTTTCACGGACAAAGGAGGATGTTGCCCTGAGATGAAGACTCTCTGAGACAATGGCCAGGACGTGGAGGGAGAACTCTGGGGAAAACAGGACTTATTTTTACACTGTCAGCTAATCCACAGCTGTGCCACCTGTTCGTGTGGACGCTGTCCAAAGGGATTTGACGCGCAGCCAGGCAGTCTGCCCTGGGTACGGCAAAGAAAATGGTCAAAGCTTCTCCACGGGGGAGGGTGTATGTGTACAGGGACATGGAGGCCGAAATGGACACTGGACGTATTTCCTGCACTTTCTCAATCCCACGTGTGCCGTTACCTTTGGGATGAACTACAGCATGATTAGCTCCTCAGAGCCATCTTGTAGTCATCGCTGTACAGAGGTTCTGCGTCACTGAACTGCTCAGTCTCCTTAAATGTTTAAGTCTCAATTTAAGAGTTCATGAAGTAACTATATCAAGCACTTTCATTCTAAAAGGTGAATACACTCATTTTAATGATATTGTTAAACACACACACACACACACACACACACACACACACACACACAAAAACACACACATATGCTTTATCCTAACAAGATGATAGAACGTGTATGAAGCAAATAGCACCGAAGTTATAAAAAACATAATTAGCAACTGATCCAATGAAAATATAAGATGGAAAAATTCTAAATCATTATTATCTAAACCACAGAAGTCACAATAACCAGAGCAATGCAGAAGTTCTTGGAATCTCTGTTAAATTTTATGAAAAATACGGCTAATTTTCCTCACTGACAAGTGTCAGAACTACCCTGGTGACAACATGAGCTCATTACTTAGCCCCCAGCATTTCATGCAAGTAGAAACACAGCTGCAAATGGTGGGGCTTGTTTCTCCGAAATGCTGTACACAGTCTGAATCTCCATCTCGTCCGCCTTTGTCAGCCAATATTGTCAGGTGGCTGGTGACGATATGGTTGAGGTGAAATCTGTCCACATGATGCTAGAAAAACAAGACAAATCCCCCTTTTCATAGGTCTGTAAGTAGCCAATATCCAAGAAGCAAAAGGAGGCCAATTCTTCCATTTCTATGGTTATTCAAATGGTTTTGATGTTGTTATTACTTTCCTAGCCACGGGTCTATTGATTTCAATAGCATGCTATTAAAGTTTCTAATTTTGTTAATAAAGCAGACACTTGGAGTCATTCTGGTTCTTTCATTTATTTGCAATGGTGCTCACAATACATAGTTTACTACCAATACTGACTTACTGGTAGGTAGTGGCTTTAGGGTAAACTAATTATTTGAGTCTAGGAATCACCTAGAATGTGTTAAAAGGTAGTGTCAAGTTGAGATTGAAGTTCACAATAAGTATACCTTTGGTTCAGCTGCCACTTCGCAGGTTAAACATGGGGGAGAAGTTCTTAACATTAAGCCTCTTTACCCAAGACTGCTAACAGAATCTGGACACTAAGAGGTCTTTTATTGGGGGTCTTTTGATTGCAGAGAACAAAGATTCACTCAGATTACCTGGAGATGGGCAGCATGGTCACTATAAGAATATATGGAGGAATAAGGAGATCATCAAGGCTACCAAGAAGCATCTTTTCCCAGTTCTCAAGAAAGGAGTCCCATGGACTCAGCTTTTTTTTTTTAGCCAAGATTTACAGGTCATAGATTATAGGCACACCTAGGGATTGGCTGCCATTGGTAAGGCTGTGCACATCTGGCCAAAAAAGCCAGAGTTGGTGATAAAGAATGCAGCCATAAATTACAGAGTACAGCTGACTCCTGCAGTAGACCTGTGTGGATGAGGCAGAGCCACTGAGAAGGGGGTGTGGCAGGCAAGCCATTACTGACGTCCGGTGAAGCTCAGTGTGTTGTTAAAAGTCAGGCCCTAGTCTAGTCTGACTGCATGGAACGTTGGCTCTGATACTTGTTACTATGGGATTTTTGGTCAAGTTAATTAATCTATTTGATTTTTTAGCTTCCCCAATATTAGAACCACTTAAGGTCATTGTGAAAAGTCAATGAGTTAATTTATGTCAAGTCCTTAGGCCACTGTCTGGCACTGGAATCACTGAGCAATCTAGGTTGACCAATTGCATCTCGTGTCATAGAGCCAAAGCACCTCCCTTCTCAGTTATTACAGTGGTGTCTCTTGAAGGGATGGTGTCTGGCTAAGGAAGGGTGAGGCACCTAAGTCCTCTTTCAAGGCAAAAATAACCCTGTCAAAAAATTTTTCCAAAAGACTTTCAATCAGCCCATAAATATGATACATATGTTTTTGTGAACAGACTCCTTTATAGTGATGTGTGCATATAAACGTAGAATGTAAAGTGTAAAGCATGTACTTCTGAGCAGACATTCAAATTTAATTGTACAGTATCATCAATATGAGATAGATGGACATTAAGACCCAATGTCCTTCCATCTAGATATTCCTGCTGGTTTTCAAAGGTGAGCATATGCTGACATGACCTGTGTTAGTGGTGCTGGTCTAAGGATGAATAATGACCACGAGTAGGTGGCCCTGTGCTGGGTGTTGAGATGGAAAAGCTGGCCCGGTTCACACCAAGTTTGATCTTCTCCTTCCTCCAGTGACCCAGCCCTGGAGGGTCACCGAGCCTTGCTTCCCTGGGGAATGTGCTGGAGAAGAGGTCAGAGGATGACTGACCTCTGAGAGGATGACTGACCTTCATCCTGAGAAGCTGAAGACAAAAATTCATGTGCCTGGTTAATCACACTAGAAAAGCATGACGAGTAACACCATGCATTATCTTTTGAGCTGATCAAACACTTCCGTACATAAGATGGAATTCTGAAGCTTGCTCCATAGGATATTCACGTGCAATAATGAGGTCAATGAGGTTTCTGGTTCGTTGGGACAGTTTAGTCAATTTATGAAGATTCCAGCTTGAGAGCTCTTCCTGTGCCTATTTTTTCTCTCTTTTATGGCTATATAATTTTATCAATTCTGATCATTGATTCCTACCTCTGTGACCACCTCTTAACTCAGAAATGCTGTCATTGAGGTTATCTATGGTGTCACACACTTTCCGGGCCGCTGGAACATGCATTCACTAATTCACTAATGATCAGACACCCTTAAATCATTTTCATGTTCCAGACATAATCACATGTCTTCGAGTCATAAATGTACACCTTTTTACATCTTTGTAAAGATCTCTTCATGGACCTTGCCAACCCTGCTAAGTGGGGCTCTTGTTGTCCTCTCAATTTCTGATGCCCGCGATGCTAGGTTTATGGTGGCCATATGTAAGGGCCAACTTCAAAACAGCTGCTTTTCTTTTTCTTTTTTTCTCTTTCCCTCCAAACCAGAACACAGTTGCTTTGGGTGAACACAAGATAAAGTAATTGGCCTTCATTTAGAAGACATGTTTTACCAAGAACATACGCTTCTTAAAGACTAGACTCCCACTCAGCATGACGAGATAGATCTGTACCTTTGGGGAGAGGGGCAGAAATGAATGGAGAGAAGGAGCAATGACCCCAGTGCAGTGTCACCCCAAGGCATGGGCTCATGAGCAGTGGCTGTGAAGTCACCGTACTTGTAAATCATCCTCTCTCGCAGGCCGAACACATACAGTTAAATTAGAGTAAATGTTAGGACTGCCATCAATTGCCTTTTACAGATTAAATGGGGTAGGGAGATCCCATTATGAAGAGAAAGGTATTCCTTATGAAAGACCTTTTAGGTTCTTAAGCATCAACTGTGTTATTTTAAGTGTGTGTATGAGACTGTCAGCTTCCATTTTCCATTCTGGTTGGATTTGAACGGCGACCTGGGTAAGCACTGACATGGATTTGAGTCCTTCTCATTTATAACAGGGAAGACGAGGCTTTAATTGCAAAGGGGGCGGGGAAGCATCTTTCAGATGGAGGAACATTGTGTGGTATCTGAACTATTATCGAAGAAAAGCCTATGCAGTTTCAGAAAAACAGGAGAGGAGCTGACGCAAAGCACTGCTCCCCTTGAAGGCAGATGGGCCATTCAACCTGGCCACCCAGACTCCTGGCCAAGCTCTGAGAGTCCACCTGCTTGTCAGGTGGCTCCTCCAGCTTAGATCCCATCAGGATGTGGAGGAAGCATTAATATTCAGAGACAACTTCCCAACAACAAAGTGACAGAGGAAAGGTGTCACAGGCAGAGCCGAGAGGAACCCACGACCAGATGTGGAGAGAATGAAATCATCTTCTTCTCAAATATGAAAAAAGCTTAACCAGAGATATTTTAACTGTATATCTTTATGTAGTTATAGACCATTATACGACTTTTTTCTTCTAATTTTTAAAAAATTGTTTTCCACTGCTGTTCCCGAGGAAAGTACGCACATCTTAATGATAGGAAGAACCCACTGCGACAGAATCTTCCCCATCACATCACTGCTGTCTCCACCCCCACAGAGGAAAGATTGTCAATGTTCCCTGGGAAAAAAATAACAACTAATTACATCATTTTTCTTCATTCCGGCATCCACCAAGGCTTGCTCAGACACATTCAACCTGTTACCACCATCCATGATTTATCTCAAGGTTTTATTGAGTGTAATGAATAGCATCTCTCTATTTAAAATCATCAGCTTATCTTTCCTTGAAGAAGTTGACTAGCCAAAAAGCCATCTTATTATGTGCAATAAAGTAAAACAGGCATGGAGATGCCTCTTAGGGATGGAAAGTACCATGAAAACTCATCATTTCAAATCACTGACAAACACTTAAGTTCATATGACAGAGGCAGTTGAGGTGTTTTTTGTTTTTTTTTTTTTACATTTAACCTCTAATAGATCACATGGAATCTCTGTAGGTTATTTTGTTTATAGTACAGATTGTCATTAACAAGCATGCTAATGACAAAAATGTAGGCGCGGGCTTATTTATTAGCTCCCTCTATGGCTTATGTAAAATCCTTATATGCTTATCCTCATGGACTCTGACTGTGTGTGTGTGTGTGTGTGTGTGTGTGCGCGCGCATGTGTGCAAGAGACCCAACAAAGCTGAATGGCTCAGAATAATAAAAACACTATATCGTGCTTCCAAACTAGCTATTTTATCATGTAAAATATGGCATTTTCTAAAATAATGCATTTATACACATTTGAAATCAGATTTGATCCCTGGATCCTTTGAATGCTTCTCTTGATACTGCCTTCATGTATGTGCTGCCTGTGTTCCTGCTTCATTCTAAGGACACACAGCGTTCTCTGTGACATTACATAAGCCTGAACGCAGACAAGAGGGAAGCGCTGCTCCCCTGGGGTGAAGCCGGTCCCTTCAGAGCCACACTCAACGCACACAAATTCAGGAGTGTTTGCATCACTTGAAATTGCCAATATTTGCCCATTCTTAACCCATAAAAATGACAGTTTCCCATTAACGCATATGGGCAGAGGGACCTACACAGGCGTAACAAAGCATCAGAAGACCCCGTGGCGTGTGTTGGTCAGAGGTGACGACAGCCAGGTCTATAGGAAGGAAAACCTAACGTCAGTGCCCTCACGGAATCTGGCGAACTGTGGCTTCATCTATATTTTAACTGTAAACATGCAACAACAAAAAAGATTTTTAAAACAGGTGTCCCAACCAAGCTGGGATACATAGACTCCTGCTCTTTGTTCTAGAAGAGGCCCGGTTAGAGGCACCGAGGACGGGTGCATCCCCAGGTGTCTGAGTACGACCAGCCCCAAAGATTGCGTTGTGCTCACACCAGGAATCCCTGGACCCAGCTCGACAAGCATGAAGACGTGCCCTAAACACAGGTTCACAGAGACGGGTCTAGCACAGTCCTCGGCCACCCCGCAACGCCCCCATCACTGCCACCTGAGTCTCCGAGAGGCTCGCAATAATGGCCACCGCACAGCCAGACAGGACTGCGGGCGAGGCCAGGGAGAGGGGAACCAAAATGCCTGCCCGGGAGCCACATCCATCAGCCCTCCTGGCAAGCGCCGAAAGCAAACCAGGGAGCTGCGGCATAATGACCGGGCGCCACGGAAACCCCTTCCAGCACAGTACCTTTTTGTGTCTGCCCCTCTTCCATATTCTCCTCCATGGCCACCTCTCTTCTGTGGAATCCGGTCCCCGGAATTAATCAAAAGCTCAATTAGATGCTGGGAGAGCTGGCGGCTCTCCTCCCTGGGCTCCGACAGCAGCCGCTTGGGCAAGCCCTCGGAGCTGAGCCCCGGCTCCTCGCGCCTCTTGTTTGCTTGGAGACAGGCTGTCAAGTGCAATTTCATTCAAATTACTCTTCCGTGAAGATTATCAATTTTTCTTCTCAAAGCTGCCCATTGTGGAGCACTGGAGGCAGGGAGTCACGCAAACAGCCTGAGAGTTTTGGGGGGAAATCTGGTCTGGATCCCAGGAGCGGAGACTCTATGATTCATAAGCCTCGCTTTGCATTTAAATTGGGGGGAAGAAATAGAGGGTGGGATTGAACGCTGGGCTTTAAATTGGAAGCAGGCTGGGCTGACAGACGGAGGGGTGGCCTCCTACAGGAAGCAGACCACCACCCGGAACCCCCCTTCGCCACCACAGTGGGCAAGCCCAGCGCCTGTCCCTCTCAGAGCGGCAGGAGTGGCTTCCCCAGCCACATACCTTGCAAAATGCGTTTGCCTTTCTTCCCCTCACTAAGGACCTAGTTAATTTGATTAAAGAGTGCCCCCAAAGCACACAGTCATACCACCGCAAGATCTAGTCTGTAAAGGGTTATTATTACCAGAGGACGTGTAAGCTCACACCTTTCAGACTTAAAAAGATATAGAATGATACGGCTTTCAAAAGAATACGTATAAACCTTTAAGCCCAAAAGATGCGTCTTAAGTAATTATTTTTCCTCAGGGCCATGAGACTCCTCAGGGAAAGGGAGAAAAACACCAATATCACATAAAAGAATCTATCGACGTCTTTGTAATTTATTGTTCTGGCCGTAACCCACCAAAACTGCTGATTTTAAATGGGAATCTCTTGAAAGAGAATGGTTCCAGGGGTCATTTCTGGGGAAGGAGGAGGAAGAAATCCTAGAAAAGGAACAAGGGGCTAAACAATTTATAATGGGCGTCTGCAGCCTGATTTGGAATGCAAATCCCAGCCTTGCAGGCTGGCGAGAAACTCGCATTTGTGCGCCAGCCTGTGAGTGACAGTGCTCAACCCCGAGGTCCCCACGCTGCACAAAAGGTGGGGTGAGAAAACAAACAGCATCTCTTCCAGGGAGAGCAAACCTTCACTAGAATCTGAAGGAGGAAGAATCTCTGTCCCTGTTTCCATCTCTAAGCAAGCACACAGAGAAACACACACAGACACGCACACACACGCACACATGCACACAGGCACACGCGCGCACACACACACACAGGCACACTGTATTCCTTCCCTTTAGTCAAACACTTTACAGCCTAATTATGTCTACAGTATGTGTTCCGGCATTACAGACTATAGTTCACATGCATTTTAAAAAGTGGGTCAGTAGCATGTTACACAGCACCCTCTAAATCATTACAAAAGCAACTGTTTAGAAGAGAATTCTTGTGCAACATTCCACTTTCTTTCTCATGATTTCTCACAAAAGGATGGCTAGTCTTCTTGATTCTGTCATCATCAGCATTTGTTTTTTCTGGTCAGCTGAGCTGAGCCCGTAGGTAAGGATAATTTAAATAAATTGGAAACCTATTCGCATCTGCGTCCCAGGGTTGGTGAGAGGCCCGCTGGCTCAGGGCGGGGGCCGAGAGAGGAGGCACGGGACAGGCCCCAGGCCTCAGGCACATGCAGCTGCCACCCCGGGCTGAGCTCACCGGGCCTGCCCTCCTGACAGAAGGCAGCGTGCTCCCCCTTAACATGCCCTGTTCATGTCACACCTCAGAGACCACTAGCAGGAAAAGCAGCATAAATAAAGCCCCTTTAAATCCTAGAGCACTTTATAGTCTATGGAACACGTGCACATGCATTGAGCCATCTGTAAAAAGAAACAGGGAAAATGCTACTTCCTCCCACTTCATGTTGGAAAACTGAGACTGGGGTACACCCAGGGCTTGGCCCGGAAAGGACCAGGGAAGCCTCGGAACCCATGTCCACGATGTCCTGTCTGAGGCTGTGGACGAGGCAGCAGTTCCTGCAGCCCTGTCCTCGCCAGTGTCTCCAGCATCTTCAAGCACCAGCCTCAGCCTTCTTCCCGCCCACACATGAGGGGAGGTGAAGGGGAGGGGAGGTGAAGGGGATGGAAGGGGCAGGAAGGCACTGGGCGAGACCAATGGAAAAGCAGCCTGACTTGTTTTCCTTCTGGAAAGTGCAGCCGAGCACCAAGTTCCGATAGTGACCCACTGTTTGTCTGAAACACTTTTCCAAACCAAAATTGTTACCAACAGAAGACAACGGCATCGTATACAGATTTTTAAATAGACAAAGAACTGCCTCAAATGCTAGCCGGATGGACTCGTGAAGAGAAACGTGTGTGCGCAGCTTCCTATGGCAGTCGTCGGTCAGAGCGAGGTCAAGTCTTCCACTGCGGTCAGGCACACACGACACAGGACAGACCATTGTGATCCCGGCTCAGAGCACAGTCCAGTGGCAGCAGGTACAGTCACCACTGCCACCATCCGTGTTCAGGACTTCTCATCCTCCCACAGGGAGACTCTGACCCCGTGAAGCGTGAACTGCCCATCTCCTCTCCCCTCTGTGAGGGCAGTTAAGTTGCTGTGGCTGATTTTTGTTGTTTTTAGAATTGTTCTTTTTTAAAGTCTTGAACTAATAATATTTTTAACAACCCAGTATCTGAAAACTAGTGAGAGGGAAAAAAACGGGCCTGGCTGGTGTGGCTCACTGGGTGAGCGTTGACCCATGAACCAGGAGGTCACAGTTTGATTCCTGGTCAGGGCACATGCCTGGGTTGTGGGCTTGATCCCCAGTAGGGATCATACAAGAGGCAGCTGATTGGTGTTGATGTTTCTCTGTCATTGAGAAATCTCTCTCTCTCTCCCTCTCCCTTCCTCTCTCTCTAAAAATCAATAAAAACATATTTAACAAAAAAAGGAAGAGAAACGGTTGACAGTGTTATAGACTAACTTTATGAATTCTGAAAGCTGCTACATGAGCCTTAAGAATGGACAATGTTTTTCTTCTTGGTCTCCTTCAAGACCTGTAAGATGAGATGACAAGATGGCTCATCTGGCATTCTTTTCGTTATACCACATTGTATTCCCCTCTCTCTATTTTTAGTCATTTATTTAAAAATATGAGTTCAATAGCTAGCTTAACAATATGGTAGCAAATGTTAATCACAATGTCCTATTCAAATATTGTCTAGGAAATGTTTATAATATAGACCCCCATTTTCCTGTGTTAGCTAGAAGACACATTGCCCACTAAACCTCAACCCGTTGGAAGTCCTCATTTCTCCTAATTCACCCCAATTTGGAGTTGGCACTTTTTCTAACACTTCATCTTGTCTTTATAAACATTTTATTATATAAGCCAAGAAAATATCTACATATTCCTCTAATAGATAATCAGTCATCTTTGTGATATAAGGCTCAACATAGAGACAAGGAAACAGAGTTACAGATCAAATAGCAAGCTGAGGATCTCAAAGTCAGCATCAACTGTGGGAAATGGAAAACCATGGTCAAGGTCCATGGGTCAGACACAGAAAAAAGAATGTGTGGAAACATAGTCACATGAATCAAGTACACAGCACACAGGACAAACAACCATGGGCCTTGTGTAAAAACTGCTCTTTCCCTCAAATGTTTCAGACACAGATTCATCACTAGCTCCAAAAAAAGGTGTCTTAGTTGGTTTTACTGCTGGTGTAAGCTCTAGGTCAGAAATTGACTGCCATAGAATTTCTCAAAGAGACTTAAAATGACCACAAACACTTGAATTTTTTAAATGGTCAAAGTAGCAGAACATTCTCTGGGGTTGTGCAATTGTATCATACAATTGATTCACAGAACATCCAACTCTAAGAGTTGTAATGACCATTAAGAATTGTATTGACCATTAAGAGTTATAATGACCACGGATGTTCTAAACTTAAGTATCTGCAGGACGCACAAGTCACCAGCAAACTCCCCACTGCAGTTGTCCTCGATAAAACCCAAGGATCTCACATGCATAGGTACCTGTAGGCAAGAGAGAAATAATTCCCTGTCATGAGGATGTTTACGGCCTAATAGCACAAGGCAGATCCAAAGTCTCTATTCTGTGCAACATGTGAAACTGATGAGGAAACACATGCGTGGGAGCTACGGGAGCCCACAGCAAGGAGAGCTAGCCTTCTCTCTGGCTCGTAGTTGGGAAAGTGTTCTTGCTTTTCTAGAAGGTATAGGCTGATCTGACTTTCAGAGGCTGATCGAGTTTCTCATGGCGGCCCAGCTGGTGAATGAAGGAACTAGGATTTGAATTTTGGTTTTTCTATTTCTACACTCACCCCCACAGAAAAGATAAGTCATTCAGTACTAAGCACAGCCATAAGGCAGTCATGTCAGGTTGCCTTCATTTCTGAATAAAGCCTTAGTGTTACCTTAGTGACAATGGACATAGCTTACACCTCAGTTGAAGGATGGATTTTTTCCCCTCCATTCATTTGAACTGAAGTTTAATTTAGAAATATCAGCTAAGCCTAACCTTACACACCACATTGGATATTGCAAATGAAATAGTAAATAAATAGGAAGAGAGAGAGAGAGAGAGAGAGAGAGAGAGAGAGAGAGAGAAATGGAAAGAGAGAGGGAGGGAGGGAGGGAGGGAGGAAGGGAGGAAGGGAGGGAGAAGGGTGGGAGGAAGTACATGTCAGGCAAAGCTACAACTTGTCAGAAGTTCTGAGTTTTGAAATACCGATTTTAAGTCTTGCTTTGAATGTTCTTGCAGAGACAGATGATAGGGAAAATCCTCTGAAAAAGCTGATTACACAATATGGTGCGCAGAGAAATGACAAGGAAAAACAAGACTCGGTCTCCTCAGCTTTTTAACAGGCATGTTGGTCTTTTTGCTTATACATCCCACTGCAAGTGCTTTTATGGGTGAAAAAATATGTGAACGTCTATGCTTACATTTCCAGAGATTATCGTAGGTGACCTACAAATTCTTATCACCAGGAGGAGACTACTCACAGATGGATAACTCCTCTCATTCTTCACAATGGCCTGGACCAGTGATGCACACAGGGAGGAGAAGGCAGGCCAATAAAGGCACTTCCTTCCCGACGCACAGTGGGGGTGTGACTTCGTGCATTGTCCCTTTTGGGGAGCTGGAGATCTGAAGATATTTTGGGGTGTGTTAGTCCTGGGCAAGAGCCCTTTGACTGTGACCTTCCCTCCATTCATCAAGACAATACAGATACGCTCAAGTCCTGCATGTACCAGAAATGGCAGCAAATGTTCTCCCAAGGAAGTTTTATTGGCAACAGCATATGGTCTATTTGGATGACAGACCATGGCTCCAGGAATATCGACACACTCAAGTCTTCAAGTGATACAAATCACCTACATCCTACCAGACCTCTGACACTGGTGCTCACTGTTGGGTTTAAGGCCCTGGAGCTCACGCCAGGCTCCCTCTGGCTGTGAGCAGTCTGGCCATCCCTCTGTTTGCAACTGTTCTTTATGGTTTTCTGCAGGACACACCAGTCACCAATGCACACCCCACTGCAGTGTCCTTGATAAAATGCTAGGCTGCATTGCAGGTTGGCTGCCGCAAGTATGAGAGAGAAGTGCTTTATCTCCTCCCTCTATCCCACTGCCTGAATTTCAAGGTCATTTGTCTTCAACTCACATTTGCCAAGAACCATCCATTTTTCATTTTTAATATTTCAATATGGAAGCTGTTTCAATATGTATTCCCATCCTTGAGAGAAGATGCCATAAGTCACCCTCGTTTCTCCCTCATGGCTGGTGAAGTCAGACTGAGGACAGACCTATGTATGTTGACATGCCTAGCTTCCCAGGGACTGGGCTTAAGTCTTCTTGTTCAATAATATTTAACAAATATTTGTGTGGCCACTCAATGCAGGCTAGGCACATTTTTATTGTACTGACTATTCACAACCCTGAAAATAAGTGGTGTTCCCAGGTATTGGTGACAAGACTGAGGTTTTGACAAGCAAATAATCTGTACAAGTCCCACAGCTGTAAGGAAGCAAAATTTGAACACAAGCTCTCAAATTTTCATTGTTCCTATTACTTTAAAAGACTCAGTAAGCAAAAAGCAAATAAGTATTTACTAATCAATCCCTGCAAATCTATATATATAAAAGCCTAAGTGACTGTTTGACCATTCGACCAGTAGCTATGATGCACACTGGCCACCAGGGGACAGACGCTCCAACTGGTAGGTTAGCTTGCTGCTGGGGTCCAGCCCATTGGGACTGGGAGAAACGGGCCAGACACACCCTGGATGAATCCACGCACCAGGCCTGTTTGGGCCCAATCCCCGCAGGACAGGCCGAGGGACCCCACCAGTGCATGATCAGGGTGGGGAGGGACCGCAGGAGGGCTCCAGGGTGTGTCTGGCTCATCACACCCAGTCTCAATCGGGCTGATCAGGGTCAATTGGGGCTGTCTCGCCCAGTCCCGATCAGGGCAGGCCGGCCGGGGAAGGACCCCACGGGTGCATGAATCCATGCACCGGGCCCCTAGTAAGTGATATAAAAATATATTTAAAAGTTGCTTTTGTGCCCTGGCTGGTTTGGCTCAGTGGATAGAGTGTCGACCTGCAGACCGGAGGGTCCCGGTTCGATTCCGGTCAAGGACACATGCCTGGGTCACGGGCTCGATCCCCACTAGTGGGCATGCAGGAGGTGGCCAATTCATGATTCTCTCTCATCCATGATGTTTCTATCTCTCTCCCTCCCTCTCTCTTCCTCTCTAAAATCAATAAAAATATATTTAAAAAATCTTAAAAAAATAAATAAAAGTTGCTCTTGTGTAGCTAGATAAGTAAGATGGCAGTATAAAGGTGGGCATGTCTGCTATATCACATTTATTAGACACACACACACTATTCATTACTTATTGACACATTATAGTTATGTAGTACATAGTGTATATAATAATAATGATAAGTTATGATGATGATGGTGATTATGATGATGATAGTTAATGTTCCTATAAGCCCTTTTGATGTGCCAGGCACTGTTGTAAAAACACTGTACGCATTGCCCCGTTAATCTTCACAACACTGCTCTGAGGTGGGTGCTATTATCATCCCCATTTCACAGACATTGAAACTGAGGCGCAAAGGATTTATGTGCTTTGACCAAGATTGCACAACTAAGGAGCGAGAGCTGAGGTTCAAGGCGGCCGGTCTGTCCACAGAGTCCATGCCCTCCATCCATTGAGAAGGAATCTACACCTAAAACAGGCACCTTTTATACCTGGGCCCACCACGCCACTGCTCAGGGCTCGCTTGCTGCCCTTACTGAGTTTGTTCATCTTTACACACGTCTCCGTTACTTCTGACTTACTTCTCTATTTATCTGTTGATGTATACTTCCTGACTTATTTCTGTCTGTCACCCCATATATATCCTAGGCTAACGGGGCTAAGAAAAAAAGTGGGCTGAACACCTTTATAGTTAGTTTGGGGATTTTTATTCATCCCCTGAATTTGAAATGGAAGATTCACTTATTTATGTATTCTTTAAAAAACTTATACAATAATTCCCTTTTATTATAAATAATATAGCATCTATTTTTACTTGCCCTTTAATTGTCAACTAGTAATTAAGGCTAGCTTTCTCCAAGCACACAGAGTGGCTGAAAGAAATGCCCTTTACTTAATTACTGCGGCTCCCCATGGAGCTACACTCTGGATAAATTACATTCACTGGATAGAAGTGAAATGGTGTTTGAATCTAATAGACTATATACTTAAACCCGAAGACACCAGAAAGAACCAGGATGAATTATTGGTCCAAGCTGCAAAAGCCGTGAATGGCTGCTCTGTTTACTGTAACATTACCTCCTTTGGCACATTTTTTAAAAAGAAAAGCTCAAAGCTCTAAGCTTCCATTCCCAGAGTCTAGATTACTTTATGACTGACTGTCGGGAGTAATTTATTTTGAACGGACCGATGCCCCAGTGAATCAAGCACAAATTCCTCCACATGAAATTGAAAATCCTCACCGATGGGCTCCATGTCAGGAACAGCCTCTTTCTCTGGTTGCAAAGCAAATCTCTGTATTAATTAGATTAACTGGCAGCTTCTCCTCCCCTCTCCTCCCCTAGGAGGTCCCCTGAAATTTGATTTCCATTCACTTCATTTTCCTAATATTGCTCTCAAAAGTCCTGAATGGGACGTCTGATTTCTGAATGTAAGGCCCAATTTACCATCTTAATTCAAGATGAGTTCCCAACACTGTCAGTACCTCATGGGTACCACACAGAGCTGTGTCTGCATCGGCACTCCCTTGGTTTTTATTGTCAATACCATCTCCATTTTTGTTTGTTTGTTTCTTAAAATTCTGGCTTTCTAATCTCTTTCTCAAAGCACTCAGCAACTCATTTAATAACAAGCAAATACACAAACAAACAACAACCATTCTTTGGCCAGCTGACTCTAGAAATATTTTTAATCGTGACCTCTCACAAGTATTTAAGATTTAAACCTTAACCCCAAATAAATAAGAAGATAGTGTTTTTCCCATTTAAATAAATTACCTGTCAGTATAAGGGAGGCTTAATATCATTTTTTTCTTTATAAACACAAGGAGTATAAAACAAACTGGTATAGTAAGTAATGTAACAAATTCCTAAAAATTATCCTGGCCAGCCCAAGGATTTTGTATGAGGACAGTTACTACATTATAATTAATAACACCAATGTGTAATTTCATTTCAACACAATTAACATGGTTCTTACTATGTATCAGAAATTCTGCTAACAAAGCACAACTCACAAACACACCAGCCTCCCATAGGCTCCAGCGAGAACCAGTGACAGCGGGAACAACAGGAAGGAAACATTAACTGGGGTATTCTTCTATTTTTTTTATAAAATTTTAACATATGTGACAGAAACTACATGATTTCATATCTTGATTTCTATTTTCTAATCTCCAAAAATGATCCAAACTTTTGCCTTTATCCATGTGTAAACACTATGTTTACTGGGTGTGTTATTCAAGGCTCTTTCGGTGCAAAAGATGGAAAGCCAACTCCAAGCAGCTGAGCCCAAAGGGGATTTCTGGTGTTTGTCTACAGAGTGGACAGGTCTTGATAGGGAACGTTGGTCCCAAGAATGCCTGCGCACAAGGGTAAGGAGGAGGGATTCTGGCTTCTCCCATTTCTGCCACCGGACACCATCCTCCCCATTCTAGACTCTTTCGCCAGCGGGAATCATGGTTGACAGCAGCGCCGCACCTGAACGTTCACACCTCAGGGCAGCACCAGAAGGAAGGATTACCCCAACCGGTGGGAGAACTAGTTGGGAGAACCATTTCCCCCAACAGGAAAAGGTTCTGCTCCCAGAAGATCCGAGGGGTTGGGCAGCAACGATGAAAGCCTACTCTGGATAGATGTTCAATGCAAAGGCAAACCTATCATCAGCGAGAATTTCTGGTGAAAACTATGAGGAGAGGAAAAGACTCCCAGGGAGGAAATTAAAGAGACAAGACAAATGGAGCAAGAATGTGGCCACTGAAAAAGGCAGAGAGTCGGTGGAAAAATGATAGAAAGCCTGTCTGCAGGTCTACTGAGCCCTTCTCGGCCCTGACTCCCCACTGAGCCCATCGAACTCTGCGTGAGCGGAATAGCAGGGACAGACCCGTGGGAAGTGCAGTGACACTGATGACAAGTTCATTCCTCCCTCAGTAGTAAGGACATGCCCAGTGAATGCACTCTGCTAGGGACGGCAACGGATAAAAAATTGCGAAGAAATAGGTGTCAACCTCAGAACCTAATGCAGGAGGATGCGTGGTATATGTGCTGTAGGGCTTCTCGCTGTCATTGAGCACCACTGGGATGGGATCAAACAGGAACCATCAGAGACAGAGCAAGCGAGTAGATGGGCTCAGGGAGAAGGTCAAGGACCAGGAAACATTTGCAGTGTCTACCATGACATGAGGTCACAGTGGCGGTCTCGGCGTCACGCAGCAAACCAAGCAAACAGCCCATCAGCACTGAAGGGAACAGGCCTGAATGTGCCCAGACTGAGTGTCACCTCCCAGCACATAGTTGAAACCCAGATTGGACACATGTTTGACTACAGGCCTGGGTAGTGGCTGTTTCCTCTACTCAGACTCAATGGCGTATCTTCGCCGCCCTGCTGTGTGGGCTTCGTTTAGCTTCCTGAAGATGTGCGGGTGGACCTATGTGTCAGGATGGCCGAGTGGTCTAAGGCGCCAGACTCAAGTTTGCAACAGCATGGATGGACCTGGAGAGCATTATGATAAGTGAAATAAGCCAGTCAGAGAAAGATAAATATCACATGATCTCACTCATTTATGGAATGTAATGAACAACATAAACTGATGAACAAAAACAGATCCAGAGACAGAGAAGCATTGATCAGACTGCCAAACCTCAGAGGGAAGGTAGAGGAGGGTGGGGGTAATGGGGAGAGATCAACCAAAGGACTTGTATGCAATCATATAGGCCTAACCAATGGACACAGACAACAGGGGGCTGAGGGCATGAGTGGGGGGAGATGGGGGGTAACGTGGGGATAAGGACACATATGTAATAACTTAATCAATAAAAAAATTTAAAAAAGATGTGTGGGTGGGAAAGCAAAATGCAGAGACTCACTATAATGTTGGCTGGTCTGTGTTGCTGTCTTGTTTTTAGGTGTCTTTACCACATCCTCAATCCAGCTACAAGGCAACCTTCCATCCCTCATGCCTATTTCTTTCCAGCCAACAGGTCTCTTTTTTGGAATAAGGCAAGGTAGGAAGATGCAATTAAATCTCTTCAGCCAAGTCTCATTCAGCTCCACAGTGTTCTCAGTGGAGAAATGGAGATGCGTTATTTCCCCATTTAACAAACAAGGAAATTAAGGGACGGAGAATGTCAGCAGTGCTCCCGAGAGCAGCCTGAGTCACGCAGACACTGTGACTCACTGTGACCATCTGAACTCTTCTCCCCAACCAACAGCCACCAGTTATCTTGGGTCCCTAGTGGGCACCTCGAACCAGCAGCGCCCAGGCAGCACACAGGACCAAGCAGCAGCTGCCAGGAGAGGACAGAGAGTAAAGCATCCTTCCCCGCCCTCACTGGGTCTTGAATTAGAAATGAGGAAACGGGCTAGAAGTACCGCCGTCCGTCCAGGGAAATGCTGCCATACCAGGTCTCTGAGCTGGCGTGTTTTGGAAAAAGCCAGTTCTACTGGGCACTGCGTCGCTTCGCACGGTGCCAGGTAACCCAGAGCCTGACACCCAGGGCAACTTCAGAGGGAAGCGCTCCCTGTGCGGTCAGAGTGGCTGCTGACTACCCCATCCAGTGAGACGTGTTGAGATTTACCTATTGGTCAGGCCTTTAATCTGAAGACGATGGCCTGGCTTCCACAGGGCAGAGGAAATGGGCTGTCGGATGTCCCCACGCCTCCCTCTGGCTTCAGGCCCAGTGTGAGGGAGGGGGCTATGTGCTTCAGCTGAAGGACAAGACTCCACCGTCCCTGAGAACTGCTCAGCTGCTGGTTTCAGTGTTGTATTCTGGCCTGTTTGTTTGCTTGGGTGGTCACAGAGTCTTTACAGAGTGAGAAATGGGCACAATGCTCAGTTCTTCTCAAGGTGCCATCTGTCAGCTTAGTGACATCAGGGTTCACAGGGTGACCTGGTAGAGGACCATGGAGGGAGGTCCACGGAGGGAGGACCATAGAGGGAGGTCCATGGAGGGAGGACCATGGAGGGAGGTTTACAAAGGGGGATCATGGAGGGGGGGACCACGGAGGGAGGACCATAGAGGGAGGACCACGGAGGGAGGACCACGGAGGGAGGACCATGGAGGGAGGACCATGGAGGGAGGACCACGGAGGGGGGGACCAGGGAGGGAGGACCATGGAGGGAGGACCATGGAGGGAGGTTTACAGAGGGAGGGCCATGGAAGGGGGACCACAGAGGGAGGACCACGGAGGGAGGCAACCAGGAGCGAGGGGGGGTGATGGGTAGAACCAGGAGAGTGCCTGTGGGGTTACTGAGAAATGGTGAAATTCTGGAACTATCTGAAGGCCGCGGTGATGGAACTTTCTAGGAACGTGTGTTCAGGTGCGTGAGAAGGGAGCTGAGGACACAGGAGCTCTGAGCCTGGGCTGAGAGGAAGCTGCTGTCCAGTGAGGGGGGGCAGGAGGAGCTGATCTGGGGAAGAAAGGACCGAGGACCCCTCTTCCTGTCACAGACAGATGCGGTTATTTCCCCAGGAGTTAGACTCAGTCATTTGTGGCCACGTCTGTCTCTGTGGCTAAAATTCAGCACTAGCGTCTCTACTCTGCATTCTCAGCTTGGCTGGGTCTGAAGTCACGCCAGAGCAGAAGGGAGGCTGTTCAACCTATGAGCACACGTGGTGATGGGACAAATTCTACAATAAAACCTGCTCTTAAATAGAGGATTGTCTGCACCTTGAGACCAAAAGCCAGGCCCCTGTTTTCTTTGATTCCACAAAGCACCCAGCACAGCACCTTGCAAAGGAAAGCCATTCAGTGGATGTTGGGTAAACCACACACACACACACACACACACGCACGTGCACACACATACACGCTTCCAATAATGACTTTTCATGATGAAAGCAGTGATTGTGCTTGTGTTTTCCAAGGGAAGGGGTTGAGAGAGAAAATAAAGCCTGTCTTAATCTGTGTATGAGGACTCACCATTCATTATGAAATGGTTCCGTTTCTCCCACAGAAAACCAGAGATCAGCACCACGGCATCACCCAGGCTTCAGACAGTAAGACTGTTTGAACTCGGAATGCGCCATGAAGTGCAGATAAACAGCACTGTGTAACCCAGGCCACAGACCGTGGCGACTTGTGAAACGCGTCTTCCCTGGCATCTGAGGGAATTACCCGCTGAAGCCGGCTCAGGGGTCCAACTGTCTCGCAGGGAGATTGTGGGCATTCCATGGGAATCACAGACTCAGGCCTCAAACCTCCGGTGCCTGCTCTCCCTTCACCCAAAGCGTCACCCCTCACCGCCCCCCCCCCCAAAAAAAAACGCTCTTCTCATAATTTCTTTACCTCTGGAAATGAAAACCCATATTTCCAATTGCTCAGGAAAAATTAAAATAGAAATAAAACCACACGTGAAATGCTACAGCCTTAAGTAAGGAAGGTACAACTTTATTCTCTGCCTACGGCACCAAATGCCAGGCCCCTGCAGACTCAGCTGCTACTCCGAGGAAGCAGGACTGACTACGGGCAGATAAAGCAGACTCGGTTACCGCGTCCCAACCCACGTTTAGCCCATTACCCCTGCTGGCCGTTAGCTATGGTGCTTCTAAGAGTTGGTCTACACACGATGGTAGGTCTGTCTTCAGAAATAATTCAAAATAAATAGCTATTTGAGGCATCATTTCCCACTGTTCTTTTATCTTAACATTGCTAATGAATTTCACTTAAGGTTATTCAAGATAAAGCAAGGTTCATAGGCTCCTTAAAAGGCTGGACGTTTAAATATTAAATACACGGTGTTGGTACAAGATAGCCACTATGAGTTCAATCGGCATCATACCACGCACTAGAACAAACTCCACATGAGTCAGAAGAAAGCAAATAACATGAAATGTGCTACAAGAAAACATAGATGACTTCTAGATAAGGGAACAACATTTCTAGCTATGACTAATAACCCAGATGCAATAAAAAGAAAAATATTCTACTATGTTAAAATGAAAAAGAGACTTCGCATGACAAATAAGCAAAACCAAACATAGGACAAATGGGCAGAAAATCATTCTGACTTCACGAGAGCAAGAACATTTCCCTTGAAAGACGCTGTCATGAACAGTAAAGGCAAGTCCCAGGCTGGGAGCCATGCTTCCGTTATCTGACAATGACCTTGTGTTCAGGGTACACGGGAAATCTGGCAACTCAACATTTAAAAACAAACACCATGTTTAAACAAATAGGCGAAGGGTTTGAACAGCAACAGGCACTTCGCCAAAACAGGAGGTGCCGCCCCACCTTCTCCCTGTGGGACAGACCAGGCTTGACCGCCAGTTTTCTAGTAACACGCCTGAGCGTGTGAAGCTACGAACCCGGGGGATTCCCACCTCGCTGTTCCTTTATGCCAACTCCAGAGTGTCTTCATGTCTCCACTGCCAACAGAGGGCACGCACCTTTATCTGAACGAGCCAGAGAGGATCCTACCTAACAATACTCCACCATCATCTCTTTTGAGAACGGCACTTAAACGGTAATTCCTAAAAAGGGGCGGCCATGGGAATCGTGGTTCCCTGAGCGCCATCTCCAGGGCCTTCTCCTGCATGGAGAGTGATGGTTTCCTTGGGCCGAAGCTCCGAGGGGGACCGCGTGGTCATCTCCGGTCCAGCAGGAGCGTGTGGTCAGGTCTGAGGGCAGATGTTAGAAAGCAGCAGCAGCTACAACTCTAGAGTAGAACCGAGTCTCCTCATAACAAATGGCAATCCCAACCCATGCCAAATTCTCCAGAACATAGGAGAACGCGTCATTTGGAAATTTAGGACTCATTTCTATCTTTAAAATATCTACTCAGTGACTTAGGAAGTGGGGGAGTACCTGGCCAGTTTGAATTAATTTTCTCTGTTATTTGTTACTTCAATAAATATGTGTGGAGCCCTTTTGCATGGAGGACAGAGAATAAACCACTAATATAATAAACATATAATTTCCAAGTTTTATACATGTCAAGGGAGCATCAGGCTACCGTGAGAGAGGAAACAGGGTGTCATTGATAACTTCAGGGTAAACCCAGAGGCCAAAGCCCAAAGGAGGCCAAAGGCTTGCTGTGCTTGGGGAATGGGTGGAAGAGTGACGGAGAACGCTGAGTAATAATAATGGCAGACGCAACATCAGTGGAGCAGTTATTTGCCACAAATTACTGTTCGAATTACTCTCCACGTACTAAAACATTTCATTGTCACAATAACTCTGTTACTAAACCCATTTTACAGATAAAGAAACTGAGAAAGAGATAGTTGAAGTAGTTTTCCAAGGCTGTCCAGCTAGTTAATTTTAATAGTGGCACAATCTATATCCAGCTAGTTAGTGGCACAATCTATATCCAAACCCAACAAATCTCTGTCTAGAAATGAATTCCAGAGTAAGCAGCTGCTCAAGGTGAGGATTTGAATGAGCAACTTGAGTAGTTACATGATTCTGTTCATAGTTACATGATTCTGTTCATGTTTCAAAAACTTTCCCTATATAAACTGTACTCACAGAGCCAATAATCAGGTGAAAGTGACATCACATTTTATAAGCTTGAAATTGGCATTGAATCCTGCTTTTATGTTTTGTATTATCCTCTTTTTAAAAGAAACCCTACACCTTAGAGCCAGGAGTTAAGGATCTACATCTAATGTACATTCCTGGGAAATCTCCCCCCTCTAGGTTTTTAAGAAATTGTATTGATAAATACATAAAAAAACAGTAAAGATTGGTGTTTTATTTGAAGAATAAGGATGCTTGCCCAAAACCAACTGAAACTGATAGGGAATCTATAAAAAGCAAAGCAGACAGATAAACCTACTTGAAAATCTTATTTCCATGACAACAGAAACAGAGCATTAAAGGGCCAGCACACCTCCGCAATGCGCCACTGCTGACACATTCAACCCCCTAAAATATTTTCAAGAGAAGGAATAATCTTTCGTGCTAAATTATAACTATGCATGAACATGTGAAAATATGCTAGCCCTTTCTAAAAACAAGGGTAAAAAGCCAATGTTTTTAATACTCAGATGCAGATGAGCAGGTTTCCTACTGATTCTGGGAAATGCAGAAATAAATGGACAGCACCAATCCTCATTGCATACAAGCTACATGTTTTGTAGTTTCCATATTTGTAATTCAACTCATCATTTAAAAAATTACCCAGTTAGTCCTATTGCTTTACGATAACATACAGAGTGCTTGCTCATGAATACACATGGAGCCAAAATACTTTTTTATTCAAAAATATGATATAAGCTACACATAGTCATTCATACTTGGTTCGTCTAGAATTTAGTTATTTTTGGTTTTGCATATATAAAACACTTGAGAAAATTCTGGAAAATAGCTTTGTTTCTCTAAGATAATAACAATATTTTGCACAGAGATCTTTTGGGGATGTTTCTAAAGTTTCCTAAATTTAAAAGATTCTCCAAAGGCAAATTATCATCAAATTATGTAAGATAATTTAAGTTTCAATTGCTATTTAACATTATATGCACCAGCCCAGCCAGTGTGGTTCAGTGGTGAAGCGTTGACCTATGAATCAGCAGGTCACAGCTTGATTCCCTGTCAGGGCACATGCCTGGGTTCAATCCCCGTGTGGAGCATGTGGAGCGTTGGCCCATGTTCATTCTTACACAGAAACCTATTCCATGTTTGTTCTTCATGACTTTCTTTAAAACCCAACCCCGTTGGGCTGATTCTGCCGTATCATATTGCAATTCACAAAGCCAAATAATATGATACTGCACAAAATATCAAGAATTTGAGGTACAGAATATCAAATTCAAAGAATTTCAGACATGTAACAACTATATTAATACTAACATACAGGTTGGGGCAAAAGTAGGTTTCCAGTTGCTCGTATAAATAATAGCGCAATAGTTAATCAATAATAGTACAAGCCTACACTCTGCTCCAAGCACTCACCACTCTAAACCTACCTGTGCCCCACCTGTGTAACGCTTCTGTCCTCCATATTAATCTCCTGTCTCTAAAGTGAAGCCTTGATATGACTGAACCTACATATGAAGGAATGGAGGTGAGTTCAAAGCATGCGATTTACATGAGCTTCATTTTGAGCTCAAAAACAAACAGTACTTTTGGAATATTTTTGTTGCTAATATAAGCTGTATAAGTAAAAGCCAACAATCAATGAATTTCCCTTTTTGGCTTAAAAGCTTCTTAGAACATATAGAAAAAGACACAATGCAGATAGTGGCTAAACCCAAACAGCAACCCCATGCAGCAATAGGAGGCAGTTTGGCCTGACAGAGAAAAAGAACTAGAACACTCTGTCTAACACATTCTAATAAGTGAACTCGGAACACCTCGCTGCCACGGTTTCATTCAGAACCACCCACCGGACGGCCCTCCTTCCTTCAGTCTGGAAACCAGGTTTCTGCGGGCACACGTGCCCATGCGCGCAAGCACCTTCCTGAAGAAATAGTCACTCTTCAATTCCCTCTCGAGACCACACCTTCACATCTCCTTTGCCTACCCCTGCGTCCTGGCCCCAGACATTTTTCCTTTGTTAGTTGGCAAGAAAGCTCACCTTGGACAGTTGTCAGACACCAAGGCTGGAATCTGGGGGCTCTACAAGCTCGTGCAGGAAGGTTCCTGGAACATGGGGCAGTCATGTGTCATTTCCACGACAGCCTGTTTTGTAGCTGTTGGCCTCTCCTGGTGTCAGAGGTAGCAGCCCCTCATGCAAAGCCCTTTCCTGCATGAATACAGCCGCATTTTCAGCCCTGAAAGCCGGTGGTCAGACTCGTTGATGCCTTGGGGAATCATCAGATGAATGAGTTCTTACTCGGAAGGCCTTACATCTGCCTTCTCATTTTACACTTAGGTTCTAAAACTCTCCAACTCTTTCACAGCCTTTAAAATCCAACAAGTCACGTAAATTCTGGAGGGTCAGAGGAGATCTGAGTTCCAGTCAGACCCGTAGTGGTTACCTAAGAACATTATCACTGAGTTGAGGGTCAGACACAACGGGGATCAAATCTTCCTTTACCTCGCAGTAACTGCAGTATTTTTGGAAAGTTATCCTTTTTTGGCTCCCAATTCCTTCACATATAAAATGAAAATATTAATAATTTATCTACCAAAGACAAATGTTCTGAATATTTTAGCAGATAATGTATACACTGCTCAGCATTTGTTTTTAGTACACAGTAATAAATACTGTCACCTATTAACTAATAAACAAAAAAACTTAATAAATTATTATTGTTGTTATTATTAGGTTAAGGAGATAGTATTATGATTTTGGAGCTTTATTTATCTGTGTATGAATTTTTAAACTATCCAAGTAAGGATTACCTTCGCAAGCATTTATAGTCCCGTAGTGTAAAGAATTTCCCTGTTCAGAGGACCAGGTGGTCAGCAGTAACTCGTTGGAGAGGAAGTGGGTGAAGACGGCGCCCAGGTATTCCTGTGCTGCCGCAGTCTCCGGGCCCCTTTTCAGATGGATGCGACCTGTCACTAATGTGGGCCAGCTGACCGTGAACAGAGCACAGAGTGTCATTTCTAAGCAAAAGCCTGGATAGCAGACACGAGAAAGACGAAAGCACTGCCTTTCTTGGTTAATGTAAGTTGATAGATGTTGTGTCTTCCGTGGCCCAGGCCCTGAAGTTCCCTTGAGATCCACATGGAACCCAGTGCATCCACAGAATATAATCCATTGGTGTGTGGAACCACAAAATCTGTGTGTTAGTTTGCTATTGCAGCGTAACCTCGCCGGCTCTGATGAATACAGAAATGGTTTCATTGACAAGAGGTGAAAATAATCGTGATGTGGCATTAAGGTGTCCCTTGATACCTGTCTTTATCGTCAATAGTTTCTAATTTCATAACTTTTATTTCATTTAATAAGTAGATAATGGAACTGATGTGTAGATACTTTTCCTGACTGAGGTCATTGCCTGATAAGAAAGAGGAGAAAAATATTTATAACAAGACAGGGTCCTGGTGATGCATAAGCACAGATGACGTGTTAAGTGACTAGGAGATTTCTGGGAAGAATGGGATGCTTGGGACAAGTGTGGATGAGCAGAATACGAGGGTAGAGCAAACAGTGGTGATCAAATGAGGGAACAGCATGAGTAAATCCAGGTACAGAGAAGAGTGGCTGGGTGAGTCTGCAAGGAGTGAAGGATGAAAATAAATCAATAAAAAGTCATTATCTACCCTCATGCACTTCTATAAAAATATGAGATAAATCTAACAATGTTACTGAAGTAAAGATTTGAAGAGAGATGGAAACTTTATTCAGTGTGAGAGAAATGACCTTGAAGGATTTTAATCCAGAGAGGAGCATGCTTCTACACTCCATGTTAGAAATCTATTCTCTATATATAAAAGCCTAAGTGATCAAACGACCAAATGACCGGTCGCTATGATGCGCCCTAAACCAAGGGGCAGATGCTCCATGCAGGAGTTGCCTCCTGGTGGTCAGCGTGTTCCCACAGCCAACTTCCCGCATCTGACCAACCTCCCACAGTCCCTCCATGCAGACTAGGCAAGACAGCCCCGATTGGCCCCAATTGCCTCCAATCACCGGACAGGCCAAGGGACCCCACCAATGCACAAATTTGTGCACCAGGCCTCTAGTCTTAGTGTAAATGGGATGAATAGAGACAGGACAATAAGCAAGAAGTTCATTACAATACCCTGCTCGGGAGATAACAGGAAACTAAATTAGAATGGCAAGGGACTAGCAGTGGAATTCAACACTGGAGATGATGAATTGAAACATTTTTAAGAAATGTAGATTCAAAAAGCTCAGGAAAAGAAAAATAATGGGATGAGGGTGGTGGGAAGGGAGGAGATATAGATGTGACTGTTTCAGGACTGTCATTAGTATAAAACAGGACCAGAAACAAGTTTGGGATGAGGGGATCTGATGTTGGACATACCAGCTTTGCTATGCCAACAGCACCCAGAGGAGGTGAAGAGGGGTGCAGGTCAGAAGGAGGTGCAGTTCCAGAGGAGGTGAAGGTGGGGTATAGTCAGGAGGGGATGAAGTTCCGGAGGAGGTAAAGAAGGGGTGCAGGTCAGGAGGGTGCAGTTCCGGAGGAGGTGAAGGTGGGGTGCAGGTCAGGAGCGGGTGCAGCCTGAGAGAAGCTTGTTGAATAGCAACAACATCTGAATTATTCTCCTGGACACCCTGGTGCCCATTATCACAGTCCATCACATGAGACATAAGATGAAACTAACATCCTGGTCATGTAGGTGCTCTTTCTCTCCCTGACATACTGGAGCGCCTCCTCCCAGGATGCAGTGCAGTGCAGCCCCTTTTCTCCTGTTTTCTGGAGGCTGCAGGCTCTGGTGAACATGCACACACTCTTGCAGTGCCATGAGAGGGCACAGTGCCAGGTCACACTGAAGAGGGTGGGACCTTGTCCTCCGCTGTGAGACGGGGTCATGGATGCTGGACTTTGCTGCACCCACAGGTGGCATCGGTGCAGACAAACTGTGGTCTCAAGTCCAGGTCACACACTTCCAAGGTTTTGTTTGGTTTTCAGTTTAATAATGAACTGAAATAGGTTTCTGTTCTGTATTGAGCAACAATTTCCTCCAGGGTCCTTTAGCTTTCAGTAACATCCTTTCTGTGCAACAGACACCTGTCAGCAGTGCCTTAGACCAGGGTGGGGAACGTCCGGCCCTCGGGCCATGTAAGGCCCTTGAAATCATTTGGTCTGGCCCTGCCACGGTGTTAGGGGTGAGTTAATGAAATGTTTGACCAAATATAACAGGCTATTCTTTAAGTTGATAATTCTGTATGGCTCGAGAATGATGTTATAAATATCCAAGTGGCCCTTGGCGGGAAAAGGTCCCCCACCCCTCCCCTAAACAAACAAACAAGGACAGTGGCCACTCGCAGGGTGGACTTGGGTAACGCAGCCTCAGGAAGTGACTGGGTATCCAAGCACCAGCGAGAGCAGGAATCCAGAATAAGGAGCAGTTACCAGGAAGCGAGCTCTCAGGAGCGGACTTGCCACGGAAGTCCTAGTCGTCTTACTACATGTTAAGTGAAAGGAAGAGGCCAGAAGGTAAAATCTTCATCCCTGGCATTAGTATTATTCCCAGGGAAGAACAGATACTCAGTTCATTTGGAATGAATACATAACTGAGTGGCAATATGTGAGAACCGGAAGGAGAACAGGGCGAGAGAAAAGATAATGGAGGAAGGGATGTTTTTGGAGGATCTATCCCATGAGAGGCCGGAATGAGAAAATGGACAGATTGGAAGCCAGGGGCAGTCTCAGGGATGGGCAGATGCCCGGGAGGTACCAGGCACAGAGGCCAGACAATGAGGCAGATAAAGACAGCTTCTAAAACTGTAATGCTGTCTAGGGCACAGACTTGCCTTCATTCTTGCTCTAATTGGCACTTTATTACACAGAACAAAAAAGTGAAACATCCTCTGTGTCCTGGTCTGTCTTCCTCCAAACCCCTTTGGTGAAAGCCCTTAGCGTTCACATCAGAAATAGGCGTTTACATGCCCAGATTTGAAAAGTCACTTAATTCATTCCTTTCCCTTGAGGAATGGACCATGGGAAACAACTCCAGAGCACTAATTACGTAACATTTAAGTTTCTCTTTTCTTTATTCAATGCCAGAGGCCCGGTGCATGGATTCGTGCACTGGTGGGGTCCCTCACCTGGCCTGCGCCCTCTGGCAATCCAGGGCACCTTGGGGGATGTCG
>NW_005871684.1:6397-60328 GCF_000147115.1 Myotis lucifugus | reverse complement strand
GTCAGTGCACATTATAGTGACTGGTTGACCTGTTGTTTGGTCATTGGTCACTTAGGCTTTTATATATAGAGAGAATCTGATGCCTTTAAATATAAAAAAAGTTTTTTTGATTACAGAAAAACATGAAGAAAAAATCATGAAGCTTTCATGAAAATTGGAAGTGCTAATCAAATAAAACATTGCACAGTCCTCCAGAGAGGTGGCACCCAGAGAGACGGCCTCGTGTGAACAGCAGAGCGACGAGGAAGATCTGGATCCACACACAGCAGACACTGCACCCAAACGGGGGTCCAATGACTGCGGGCACCACCCTCAATCTACCACCCTCCTCCGCAGGACGCGTGGGTCCCCTGAAAGCCCAGTTTAGAAAACCATGGAGGGGCCTGAGCACCGCAGCCCACCTGTCTTGCTCCCGTTCTTTATAATTTCAGGAGACAGTTCTATAGCACTTCGAGTCAAAGTTATTAAAGCACTTTAAGATGAATTTCCCACTTCTAACTTCCATAACTAACACATATTTGCAGTGATTACTTCAACTCAACCCTCAAATATTATTAAAATGGGACTTTTTTTGGCACAATATAAAAATGGGATTATTTAATAAAAATACCCTGGAGCTAAGTTTATCAGAAAGTATTAACAAAAGCAGCTTCCCCCGCCCCTGTTTTTTTTTTAACCCGATCTTAACTAAAAACTTGTGTTGTAACTTATCGCAATATTAAGGAAGCATTAATAAAAGTGCAGCACCGATCAGACGATGATGGGAAATCAAACGAGTTCTCTTTTGTTTGTTTTTCTTAGCTTGGCAGAACCACAGAAACAATGAGCCCGGGGGCCAGGGAATCGGGAATCCTCACCGCCCTTCACAGAGTTAATGCGATTAGCGGTGTCCTGTGCTCTTATGTAAGGGGATATATTCTAAAGGACTTGGAGAAAACAGGAAAGGACAATGCCCGCCGAGCATGAGAACGCACATGACCAAGATTATCTTTCTCAGCAGAACTTTTCTGTGAAGATATTATGATATATCACTCAGTTACCCAGAAGGAAAACGTTAAGCCTTCTTAGCAAGTCCAGACAATTGCTATAGCCTAAGCACTCGCAACCACTTCCCTAGCAAAGCGGCTTTCTATGATTTATTTTATAACAGGTCCGCTTTCACTTGGACGGCAGATACTTCCTGCCCCTTGAGAGGAGCTGCAGGCAGCCAGTGGACTTAGACAAGCGAATAAGTTAGAGAACAGGGGCTCCGAGAAAGCGCGTTCCTGACTCGGGAGGTTCCCTGAAAACTCTGGAGATGCTGTTTTGATGATAAAAGCAGCAGGTCCTTTGGAAATAGTTTGTGTCAGCACAAGTGAGCAGAAGAGAAGTGCTCCAGGGCAGAGACATGGAGAGAATCTGTTCCTTAGGAAAACGTAAGAGGCAAACCAAGAAGGGAAACAGGGAAAGGAAAGCAGGAAGGGTGTGCAGACAGACCGCGTGTGCCGTCCAGAAACTCCAGGAAGCGCCTTGAGCGCAAAGATGAGTCAGGTCAGAGCCTGATTCACATGAACTGCTTTGATCTGACGCCAGTGAAAGCTCAGGTTAAAGCCTGAGAGAGGAAGTGTCTAATGAATGACCAGTGGGTGGACAGGACTGAGTAAGGAGGGTTGGATTTAACCTCACACCTGAAACAGCCAAAGACTGGCAAAGTACATACATGAGACAAGGCTTTCGAGACAAAGAGCACCGTGCAACAAAAGACAGATCCTGGAAGATGGGTCTGAGGAAGGTGAGCCCTGGACCGCCCAGCCTGCTCCCTGAGAGGCCGTCCAGGCAGGGGCGCAGGGAGCGGACACCCAGCAGGGTCTGCTGAACTCCCTGGTCAGAGAGACTGAACTGGAGCACGGGGACCGGGACGCAGAAGTTCAAGGGACAAGGGAGCAGACAGAAGAGAGCTGACCAGAGAGAGACCAAAGGGCGGCCTCTGGGGATCCAAGACCGGATGCTGGGTGCGGATCCACAAACACATGTGAGGGGCACGTCACGGCCAAGGACTAGGAGGCATAGCTCTCGTTCCCGATGCAGAACTGGCAATGGGACTGTCCCAGCAGCGGGGGAGAGGACCTCGGGGCCCAGGGCGATCTCCTCTCAGCAAGGAACACACTGTAGACAAAACCCTGCTCTGGTCCCAACTAACAAACTCTCAAAGGAAGTCCCAAGAGGATTGAACTGCTCCCAAATAACTAACTACATTCCGGAACATAACTTAAGAATACTAAAAAAGAAAATCAATTAATTAAAAACCACAAAAACAAGAAGAAGAAACTGAGGCTTTCAAAGACCAAGGCAATTGTTGAAGATCAAACTGGCAGAAACTGGTCTCTTCTTTAAAAAAGCATGTGATTCTGTGTAGAGAACAAATAGAAAACAAAACGGTGGCACCTACACCGAGAGAAATTCTTTAATCACTTGCCGACATATCACTTGTGTTTATTTTTAAATAAACACCAATACAGCACTTACCAAGGGCCAAGCACTATCCTAAACATTTCGCACATCCTAGTCCATTTCATCCTCCTGTCTGCAATCCTTACCCCCATTTTAGCAGGAATTTAGGAATTTAGAATTTTAGGAGATTTAGCGCAGAGACATTAAGTTCACCTCTGGTCACGGGGCTCACAGTGTGAGCACTGGGACCTGAACCCGCGCTCCCGGTCCCAGCGTCGGTGCTCTAAATTACTGATCTACATGCAGAGCAGGTGGCCAGTGATTCTCCTTCGCTCACAGGTTGATTAACAAACTAAAGTGCAGCCCTGGCACAATCGGCAGGACGAGGGCAAAGGGTACGCAACACTTTCCTGTGTCATCTCCGCCCTCCAACATCGATGAGTGTTTCCTTGAACCAGTCCACCACCTGAACTTCGCTTTCAAACACCAGATCTAATTTTTCTTGAAATGAGGCTTTAACATTTCCTCAACTTTTAATTCAGGGAACTAATTCACTTCCTCAAATATCAAACAGCAACACATCCTAAAAGAGTTCCTGTGGAAGAAAGTTACCCTGATCCACTAGTTCTGGTTCTCAGGCCACTTTCTAACATTGACCAATCAGCTATCAGGTTTCCTTGTGCCTCTTTAGTCACCCTTTCTATATATATATATAATTTTTTATTGCTTAAAGTATTACAAAGAGTAGTACATATGTCTCCTTTTATTTCCCCTTTGACCTTCCCCCAGCCTCCCCTACCCCCCAGTGTCTTGTGTTCATTGGTTATGCTTATATGCATGCATACAAGTCCTTCGATTGATCTCTTACCCCCTCCCCCCAACCCTCCCTGGCCTTCCCGCTGTAGTTTGACAGTCTATTCGATGCTGCTCTGCCTCTGTATCTATTTTTGTTCATCAGTTTATAATGATTTTAGTCACCCTTTCAATAAAACTTCACTAGGCACCTACTTTACTCAACACTGAGTATAGAAAGAAAAAATAAGGGATGAAAGGTTTTTAGTTACACAACTAAAACTTTCCTAAACTTTGACTTTACATTCGAAATCTCGCACTTCTCCCTGTGGGCTGCTACACTGGGGTTCCACCTGGAGCCCCGAAAAGGTCCTCTTCTAAGTATATGGGACTCCTGTTTCCACGGCATGATCTCTCTTCTCCTCTAACTTCCTTCTCCCGACCCTTTTCTTCATGATGAAAACTTGCTCTTTCTCTCCTTTCCTCTGTTTGTAGTGATCAAGCTCAGACAGGAAGGAATTTCTACCAGTTTGGAACCTGGACAAATCCCTTGGATCCTCATAAGCTTCCTCTATAAAACGGAGATCAAAGGAATGCTTATCCTAAAGACTTGTTGTGAGGATGAAATAAATGCTCTCAAGACACAAAACGTTGTGATAAACAAATAAGAAATGTTCAATAAATGTAACCTGCTATGGTCATTATTTATCTTCATGATGTTAATATCATGTCTTCAGAGCTTATCTGAACAATTGGTCTTCTTTAACCCTCCTGCCTTATTTATTTCTTAGTCTGTCCTTGGGATTTCACATGAACACTTTACTTTTGCCTTGGACAAAGTTTTAACCAAAATACGGGAATGTTTGTCCTCAAGGAAGAACTCAACCTTACCAACAAAAGTAGTTGCCTTTCCTCCACCTCTGAATGTGCCTCAAGCTCTGTTTTTACCCTGGTCCTCACTTTTGTCCCTTTTTCTCTCATCACTTCTGTTGACAATAACGACACCATTCCCTACACCCATTCACGCCATCATTTTTGGCTTATTTGACCTCTTCTACCCCAGCATTTCCTGTCCTTAACTTCTCCTACATTGAATCAACTGTATGTGCAGGGACTTGGTGCAAGATTACGGCACTACGATGTCTCTTTAACCTTAGACCAATAAATCTCTAGTAACTATTTTGTATGTGAATATCTGTAATCCACTCACAATATTTGCAGCAGAAACAGATCAAAAGCTTTATTCTTTCTTTTCCCTCTAGATAGTCCCAAAGAGAACATAGAATGTTTCATTACTAACGCTCCACGAACATGTTTTTTGTCACTGACATATGCATCCACAGGAAATGTCTAATGCATTCCACTGAGATTCACAATTACAGCTTATACAACATAATCTATGCTTTCTTTTTTTCTCTGAATTCCTTATAATAAAACTAACCCTTCATCTTTCTATTGTTCTCTTACCCTCAGAGATTTCACACACTCATTCATTTATTTCTACTGGCTTTTTCTTGGTCTCCTGGAATGCTTTAATTAGGCAAACTAACCTGTTAAATCAACAATAAAAGTAACTATAAAAAATCTCCTCTCCTCTCAGGTGTGCCCCTTCTTCGGGTGTGGGACTTGTGGCCTTGCGTTCCACACACCTGTGTCTTGTCTCTGGCCCCTCCTCTGCACTGTGCTGCCCCCCCCAACTCTGTCCACTCTCATTTCCACACCCTCCGCCACTACCCCACTGCAGACTCACTCCCTTTTCTATTTCCAGGCGCCTCCTAAAATGGCTTCCAGAGCATCTCTGACTTATTTCTTTTTCTCTGAGGCATCAGCCATCTTGATTTTTCCCCAGGAAGCATTCAATTATTCCTAAAAATCATGAAATGCCATACAATTAAAGTACATAAATCTAAAGCAAAAAGTGAGCCTAAAATATTTTTTAAATTAATATAATTGAACTCTCTCTAGTTGGCTTTCTTTGAGAGACAGAAGAAGCATTATAAATATCTTCTGTCAGTGCATATAATATTAACAAATATTCTTGTCTTTACAGTCACTTTATTATGTGGGGTATGTAGAGTAAAAATTCAATTCTACCTTAGAAACACAAGGGTTAATAAGTAAACAATGTCAAAATTTATGTAACAAAAAGCACAAAAAGTTAACGCATTTGAAAGCAATAAATTAACATGGAGACAGATGGTATAGCCTTCCTGCGAAAATAAGATTCTAAAATGTGCACTTCTGTGAAACCAGAATGTGAGCCTCCGAGTTCTCTCTAACGAGTCTTATCAGGATGGATGACATTATAGCTCAGGGTCTAGAGATGATGCTAATTAACCCTCATAAAGGGCTACAAAGAAATGACATTGTTTGCTGGCCAAACGGTGACCTACTGATTTCATTTAAGGTATTTGGGTGAAGAAGGAGAAGAAGAAAATATGAAGGTATATATATTTTGGTTAATCCTCACTGGAGGGTATTTTTCCATTGATATTTAGAGAGAATGGGAGGGAGAGTGGAAGGGAAAAGGGGTGGGGGGGGAGAGAGAGAGAGAGAGAGAGAGAGAGAGAGAGAGAGAGAAATGAGAGACACATCGATTGGTTGCCTCCTGCACTCGGGGTGGAACCTGCAACCCAGGTTCATGCCTTTGACCAGGAATCGAACCCATGACCCTTTGGTGCACAGGCTGATGCTCTAACCATTGAACAATAGTGGCCAGGTCTTAAGGTATATTTTTAAATTTTGTTTTTCTGGGTCTGTGCATTTGTGTGTCTGTTACAAATATTTTGATTGAATATATTTATATATGTTCATTTTCATAATAGTAATGAAGGGGAATTCCATGCCTTCCTCAGTTTCATGAGCTAACACCAGCAAGTGTTTTCTCAGAAATAACTATTTACCTGGTACAATGTCACATCAAGATATCCCTTTATTAAATTAATTACTTCATCATTTATAACTATATGTCTACTGAAAATTTATCCAGAAGTGTGCAAAGAAAATTGGCTAGTGAAGAAAAAAAATTATCACCAAAAATATTTCGTGTGAAATAGTTTAAATTACAATTAAAAATTGAATCATTTTTTTTTTGCTGCAACAGGTGACTACTTATACTTTAAGATACATATAATTATTACCTTATTTGTTATTCAGTTACATTATTATAATTTCCACAATAATGAGAAAATATATTCTAATAAAAACATGACTGGATTATGAAGCAATTAATTATAATAAGTCATAGATGTGAAGGATCAACATTGTTTTTCTCATAGAAATCTAATAACTGTCAATGAACTGATTTCATCTTTACAAAATAAAAAGGCATACAATTTTTGTTAAAATTTTTTATGGACTCCTATTACTTCCCATACAGTTCTAAAGTGAATTCTTAATTTTTAAGAGATAATAAAATGTGATATGCTCTTTTAGTCTGATTTCTATGACACTCTCAATACAGAACCACATCCCAAATTTGTAATTCAAAGAGCTCAGTAAACAATTGTGCTTATATTCATAAAATTTTAGTATGCCCCAAGTTATGCCTATCTCACATCTGTTTCTACTGTATGCAGCTTCCTACAGACTTTTATTAAGATGTCCATTTTACCTTATATTAACTTATTTCATTCATATAATATTTATTGAGCACCTGTCATTAGCAAAAAAGTAATGAAAGAATCCCATAAACTCCAGAAGATTACAATCTCTAGCCAACTAGCACAAAATGCATGGCTAGCTAGTCTGAAAGAAAAAAAAAATAATACATCTTTCATCAAAGAGGCGTAATGAAGTAAAGTGAAAAGGGCGCACCTCACAGCAGTGGGGACCTGAGCAGTTGCCTGGGCCAGTACCAACTGGGAAGAAACAGAAGTGGTGACAGGTCTAGGATTCATCCCTGATAACCGCCCACATGGAACTCATCAGAGGAGCAAACTGTTCCAGGAGGAAGACAGACAGCAGGAGGCCAGGGTGGCTTTAGAGCCAGAATGTAAGGCTGGGAAGACAGTGGCCAATGGGTGCTTGGTGAGGGGGAGGATGGGCGAAGACTGCACAGGACAGTCCCTGGGGCTGGTGAGCAGCTGGGCGCTGTGGAGGGGAGGAGAGAGAGGCAGCGACGATGGAGGGGGCAGAGTGAGACTCCCTGAGAGCCTGGGAGCCCTGATGGTACTTTAGGGCGAGAGAAGCATCAAGGCCCAGCTGCCTTTGTAATAACTGGGAAACGAGGAGGTGAACATCTTAAAGGTCAAGGGAAAAGAAACGGTGACCATGAGATTGAATGCCAGAAAGTATCCGTGATGACAGAAAAGGAAGATGGAATGAAAACGAAGGAATCCTTGTTCTGAAATACACGGGCGCGGGAGGGGAGGGTCATCTCTGCAGCCCACTTCAACCAGCATCAACCCAGGAAAGGGATCCGGGAGCGTGGCCCCCGCAAGGACTGGGAGGGCGGCAGGCAGGGCTACCCACCACTGGTGTTCCCACTCGGTACCCTTTCCTGCTCCTCAGCAGCACTTCGATTTCCTTTGTGGTGTCACCTGTGCCCGTGTTTGCGGGCAAGCTGCCACATGGAACCCAGGTGCCTGCCTCCACCACAAACCTGAAGGGCCAGGACTTGCTTGGCCTACAGCCAAGAGGCAGGCCTGCTACTGGGCTCAGCCTTTGGTCCTGAAAGCAAGACTAGAGGAAGAGCGAGGGCAACCCGGGCAGCGTCCCTCACACGCTCCTGCCGAGTAGCCGTGCCTGCAGCTCCTGCCTCCTGGTGCCCCAGCTGCCTCGGGCTTGTCCATCGGCCACTTGACTTTTCACAGTCTTGTCCTACTTACACCATTGACCACTTGTCTTTGCACAGCCTTACGTGCAGGGTTTAAAGTGTCTGTTTCTCCCGCCTCCCAGCAAGTCCACACGCTGGTTGAGTTTCACTTGGCTTGTTGTCCCTAAGCTCAGAAGTAGTTTTATTTCTCACAATGACAATCCCCCCTCCCCGAAGCACGGGAATGTAACTGGCCGGAAGGAGGAGAGAAGGCACATGTGGCTGTGATCCTGGGGATGATTAACAGTCAACTGGAGGCAACAGAGGGTCATAGTAGCACTGAAAGCCGGGCTACAATGAAAGGACATGCAGTTTTCTAATGGCCACATGTAATGACCTACATGATAACTATTCCCCACACCTGACATTCTTTACAACAAATCATGTGATATGTTTCAAAATACTGGTTACCAATAAAGACACTGCACACTCTTCCCAAAGGCACCATTACATTTGCCTAATAAAAATGCAGACATGGCCCTAGCCAATTTGGCTCAGTGCATAGAACATCAGCCTGCAGATTAAAGGGTCCCTGGTTCAATTCCAATCAAGGGCACATGACCAGGTTGTGGGCTCGATCCCCAGCCTGGGGGAGTGCAGGAGGCAGCCAATCAATGATTCCCTCTCATCATTGATGGTGTTTTTTTTTCTCTCTCTCTCCCTCTTCTTTCCTCTCTGAAATCAATAAAAATATTTTTTAAATAAAAGTAGGAACATCCAGACCTACCGACATGATTTATAACACAGCAAACCTTTTCCAGGTTTTTTAGAAAAGCAGTAGGTAAGTAGTTGCCATCATTTCCAGATCCCTCAGGCCCTTTGAAGAGTGAATGGCTGAGAAGCAGAACTCTGGCTTTGGCTCTAAGGGGCGCTACCTGGAGGACCACCTGTCTTTCATGCCACGCCTCCCTGTGGCAGACTGGCCCTTGAGGTCTGACAGGGAGAAGGGAAGTAGCAGGCGACCTACCAGCCAGTGCAAGAAAAGAAATACGAGACCTAATAACAGTGCCGGTTTTATTTCTAATCTCCTGCTTGACTAGAGAAGTCAGATACCTGTTTTGTCTTTTTTATCCTCCTTCTGTAAATTGAGATTTTTGTCTAAAATTTTCATCCAGCTCAAACCTCCCACGCTCGGAGCTGTGATCTCTCTGTGTAGTTTGATTCCCATGTGGCTCATAGAGCTAAAAATAGGATGACTGTGGGAAGACACCTGGGAGGGCTGTGCTGACAGTCCCTGAGTCCCAGGGGAGCACTTTGGAGAAATAGTCCCATTAGATCGCCAGGCTATTGACTCTCACGTCAGAATGAGCGATAGGAGCAATAAGATGACTCGTGCAATGGCCACGTTCATAACTAAAACGCATTCGATTGGATTTAAAGGAATAAGGGTGCTCTCAACGCTAAAATCGCACGTTGCCTTTTGCTGACATATACTGCAGGCCCTCTGTGGCTGGAGAGAAAGTGTGGCAGTCTATTTTCAGTTTTTACTTCTGTTTGTGGAGGAGATACATTTCTCCCCGAAAGCCGTCTTCTGGGCACCATGGTAACCACATCCTTGCAGGGAAGTCAGTCCCAGCAGATGCGCCATTTCAGACATTTGCAAATGCCACCTGACATCACACTGAAGAGAGCAGAAAGGGTGCTGTGCCCTGAAAGGGGGACGCTGCTCAGGGTTAGTGTCACGGCTGAGAATGCGGATGAGGAGTGGGATTCAACCAGCACAACTGTTGCTCAGAACTATCAGCCCTTTGTCTTCATGTGTGTGTGTGTGTGTGTGTGTGTGTGTGTGTGTGTGTTTTCTGTCTAGCCTCAGCGTTAAGTCAGTCTGGGGTTTACTCCTCAGCTGGTTCTCTGCCTGGGGTAGAAGCCCGCGGTCCCCAAAGACGGGCCAGAAGTGATCAGACTCCCACTAAGGAGCAGGACAGGGAACGGCACCTGGGAATACCGTCCCTGGGGGTTCTGCACAGCAAAGGGTGCTTCGGGGTCCAATTCTGGAGGTTCTAGAGAAGTGGTTCTCAACCTTCCTAATGCTGCAACCCTTTAATACAGTTCCTCATGTTGTGGTGACCCCCAACCATAAAATTATTTTTGTTGCTACTTCATAACTGTAATTTTGCTACTGTTATGAATCGTAATGTAAATATCTGATATGCAGGATGTATTTAGGCGACCCCTGTGAAAGGGTCGTTCGACCCCCAAAGGGGTTGCGACCCACAGATTGAGAACCGCGGTTCTAGAAGCTTGATTAGAAGGAGGACCCGGATGATTCCCGATTCCCTGCCTTCGGGGTATCAGTGGCAAGGCGAGCAGGAAGTGGTCTTTGCCCCGAGGTGAGTGCAGCCAGCAGGGTCACCTGTGGGCACGTGTGGGGCCAGGCCTCTGCCCTCACCATCGGGGAAGTCTGTCTCTCATTCAGCTACAGGAGAGGAGGGGACAGTGAATCAGAGTCGTTGTAATTGATGGTCAAAGTCAGTGCCCTGGATAGAGTGGGACAGCAATCTGGCTACAGAGCTCATTCTCTTCCTCAGAAGTCACGTGCTCTTGTAAGAGGGTTTACGCACAGGCGGCCCTTACACAGCAGAGGTCCAGCATCAACATGGCCGCACCTTCGAAAATCTGTGCATGACCTCAACTCCCCCAAACTTAACTACTGACACCCTCCTGTTCTAGAAGCTTATCATATGTTGTATGTTACATAGTGTATTCTTACAATAAAATAAGCTAGAGAAAAGAAAATGGTATTAAGCAAATCATGAGAAAATACCTTTACAGCTCATGTTCAATAAAAATATCTGCATCTAAGTGGGCCTGCTAGGTTCAAACCCATGTTGTTCACGTCAACGTGCTCCTATGACAAGGAGAGTTGAGAACCTTAAACAGGAGCATCAAAATAGGGGGAATGACTGCTTAGTATTGTGTATAAGAAATTGATTTTATTTTGAAAAATGCTTTTGATTAAAAAAGATTCTGGTCAAGGGCATGTACCTTGGTTGCGGGCACATCCCCAGTGGGGGGTGTGCAGGAGGCAGCTGATTGATGTTTCTCTCTCATCGATGTTTCTAACTCTCTATCTCTCTCCCTTCCTCTCTGTAAAAAATCAATAAAATATATTTTAAAAAAATAGGGGGAAATGACTTTCTTTCCTCTGCTTAGTATTGTGTATAAGAAATTGATTATATTTTGAAAAATGCTTTTGATTAAAAAAGAATAACATTTATTACTGAATGAGAAAATAATCAAAATAGTAATGATAATAATAATCATTAATAATATTGAAACAGCCTTTTTTAAACATTCACGATGTCAAGCAATAATCAATATCTAATTTGTAGCTGAAAGCTTTAAATAATACTTAGGGGAAAAGTTGATTGAAATAATATTTTATATTAATTGTTTGTCATACATTTATTGATGCAGAGTTTATGATGATCATTTTAATCAGTTCAAATGAGAAGCTCATGCCTCGGTTCCCCAGTTTCAGTTGATAGGTGGTAAGAATGTGTGTTTCCATTGTGCATGACTTAGAGTGCGTCTTTAATACCTATTATTACTTTTCAGTGACATCAGTTTTCTTTAATATTTTCCAGGAGGTCTGCTATGTACTTATGAAAATATTTAAAGGTAGCTGAAACAGCCAGTAATTTAATGCATGAGTGGGCACTGAAATTATTTTATGCTATTGAATGGTTAATAGCACTGTCAGGAAAGAATGATAAGGGCTCAATATTAACATCTTGAATTTATATAATGCCTTATTTCATATTAAATAAAAAACGAAAAGCTCATCTTTTTTCATATGACTTACCCTCCGAGTTTTGACATTTACGATTATTTTTCAACCAAGCTAAGAAGATTGCCATAGAGACCCAGCCTACCATTTTTATAATCTTTCGAAATTTTTAATTTTCCCTTTACTCATTTCACCCTCTCTTTAAGATTAGATGTCTTACTTTACATAGGTTTCCCCCTTTCATACATTTAAATAATGTTAATATACGCACTCTGAGCCAGGTGCTATGCCAGACTCTGTGTAAGAAACACGTAATAAAATGTAAGGAACAGGCTGGAAGGAATTACCAGTGTGGTATGGAAATAGATTTGTCAACAGGAATATTATGATGAAGGGTAATAACAGAGCTGTGAGGAAAACAAGGCGCTACACAGAGGAAGATTAATCTCCCACTGGGAAAAGCCAAGAAACTTATCAAATGGAAAAACAAGAGTAGGGTCTGGGGAAAATTAGCAGGAATTCGCCCAAAGTCAAGGCAGTGCAGGGATTCTAAGCAGCAGGACAATTTTGTAAAATTTAAAGGTGGCGAAATCACATGACATGATAAACGATATTAGAAGACATGTCCAAGTTATTCCAAACATACTTAAAAAGTTCCCTAACTACTGAATTGGGTATCCTAACTCATTTTCCTTTGATTTCTGCAATTATATATATTGGGTGTTTTTGTTTTGTTTTGTTTTTCTACAGTAATAAATTTGGCTTTAAAGCAAAAGCATATAATCAAAACTATGTTTCAAAAGAACAAATCACTAACTTTTGTGTCAACTCAGTATTAACAACAAAATCACAGACATATTTCAGGAACTGATAAGCAACTCTAAATTTATCAGTAGCAAAAAGGTGTTGTTCAACTTTTTCTTGTTGCCTTTACAGACAACCTACATAATGCTGTTAATACCAATTAAAATGTTTTACACATTGATTCATATTGGAAAACATAAAATTTTTGCTTTGTCCCATGAAAAGTTTCAATTTCAAAATAAATTCTCATTGCCATCTAGCAAAATCAGAAATTAGGTTTTCTTTTCCTTGGAGCTTCAAATTTAGCCTATTCGTATGCAGTAGGAAATTGATAACAAAATGTAAATAAATCACAGTGCCATTTTTGTCCCTGACTGTTGAATATTTGGCAGACATTATTTTTCCTTTCAAGAAATCTTGAATGGTGTTAAAAGAATGGCAAGTCTTTGTCAAACCTTCCCCTGACTCAATCAACAAGCATTACTGAATCATTGTCTTCTCCTTCCTCCTACGTCTCCACACACTCATGGTGATTCATATCATTTACACGTATATGCTCAACAGTTTTAACAGCTGCATTCATGGTTCTCACAGTCGGCTTTAGGAAACTGAGCTCCAATATTTGCAAAATGTAACACACAGTGGAACAAAGGAAGGAGGCAAAGATCAGTTTAGTTTTAAAATCCCAATAAACCTGACCCATCGAACATACTTGAAGCAACACTTATTATTAGGGAACTTGCTGTTTTCCTATCTCGATGAAGTGCTTCTTTGGTTTAAAATGTCGGAGCTCAAATGCGTTTGTAAGTTTGAAGTCCTTTGAGACAGGATGGTAAAATGAAAGAAACAGGCAAACCTGCGTGTTGGCGAGAGCTCTGGGCACCTGGAACTCTCTGGAGTTCAACTGGAAATAGTTTAACAGAAGACTGTTGACTGGACCTGAATGAACATTTGTGAACAAACACATCTGTGAACAGCTGGTACCATCAACGAGGAACTGCCTGGAATGTGCTTTTTTGAATTTAATAACCCATGGCCTTTATGTTCTTCTCTTGACCATGGGTAACCGCCATGGATTAACATAGAAACAAGACCACTGAGAAATCATGTTGAACAACGGCAAACTAGGAATAGTGCCAAAATGTCCCCTAATCCTGGTGCATATGAGTGACTGTTGTTTCTTCACCAACTACAGCTGTAGTCTCTTCTTATTCCTCTCTCCCTTCTGGTAAGACTTAGGAAGATAGTAGGTAACAGAATTACCCGATTCCTAACAATAAACAACCCAGAGCAAAGCCCCACTTCCTACCTCAATCCCCTAACACAAGTTCAAGTCTCTCCAACACAAGTCCTTTCCAACACCTTCTGAGATTCCCCCCATCTCCCTCTGCTGTGCATTATCCATCAGTGAAATACACTCAACTTGTTCAAATACAGGCATGTGCATGGGGGTCTTGGGAGGGCATTGAACAAATATCAGTAATTAAAACAGAAACACACATAGAAAAAAAGTCCCTCTACTTTCAGGGCAGTGGTTTTTCCTTGGGAGAAAGTAAGGGAGACGGATAGGTGCTGAGAACTTCAACTATATCTTAAAAATTACTTTCCTCTTTTCTCCATATTAAAATATATTTTTATTGATTTCAAAGAGGAAGGGAGAGGGAGAGATAGAAACATCAGTGATGACAGAGAATCATTGATCAGCTGCCTCTTGCATGCCCCCTACCAGGGATCAAGCCAGCAACCCAGACATGTGCCCTGACTTGGGAATTGAACCATGACTTTCTGGTTCACAGGTCGATGCTCAACCACTGAGCCACACCTTTTCTCTTTTTAAGTAACATTAAGTATTGAACCGAATTGAGACTGGGAATAGCAGAGTCAGAAACTAGTCTGAAGGGTCAACTCACAATTTCACATCTATTTGGACAATGATGGTACTAAAAGAAGAATAAAGTGGAAGGCAAGGCTATGACATCATATTCCACGCTGTGATGTCACGGGACTGTCAAGAGCAGAGAGTGACCCTCAGGACTGAACTCTGCAGTGCATTCTGCCCATTGTTACATTGCATGTTGTATGTGCACCGTCACCGTCACGGAACAAAATCGGACAGCTGGTCAGAAACAGCGTGCTGGTTTAAAGCCACCAACCTTGTAACTTGCCACCTTTTGGTACCTGCAGCAAACTACAATGTATACTCATGAAGAACAAATGACCAAAATGGCATCCTGTTGATAGAAATCCTCCCAAATTAGAGGTGATGTTATAGGCATCCAGCATTTGAATAATTAATATCATGAGATAGGAATTCAAGGTTCTCTATTATCTCATTCCAATGCAATTAATTAACTTAAAAATTTTAGATCTAGAAAAAAAAGTGCTACTTGTTGTTCTTAGCCTTCCCTGTTATTGCTCAGGACTGTTATTGCTTACACTCTCTTCTCTCTGCTGAATGGTCTTCTCTCTTCCCACTTGTTCCAAACTCCATCTGTCCTTCAGTGTGCAATTCACAGGCCACCCATTTCATGCAACATTCTTGGGTCACCCATGAGACATCCTGTGGCACTTTATTTTTACCTCTTGTTTATTTGTTCTTTCATTCATTTATTCAGTATGTATATATACCCATGAGTAAGACACACCAAAGAACTAAAAATTTCCATGGTGGCTCTCACATGTCCGTGGTCCCCACAGCAGTGCCCTGTTCCCATTCTCTTCTGCACATGACCTTCACCCTCTCGATAGCGCCCGAATTGCCCAGCAGTGAATGCACGGGAATCATCCTTGACCGGCTATTCCTGCTATTAGGTGAATATCATTTGAGCTTTTTTTGCTAAACTTCATTAAAATTTCCATCTTCCTCTGAGTTTTCCCTGCCTGGTGTTTTTAAAATAAAGGTCTTGCTGATGTTCTGGTTGATTTCCTTCTGTAGTTTTGATGCCATGGCTCAGCTTAGGACCGGGTATTCTGGGGCTCTGCCTGGGCCCTCATGAGCCAGCCACCTGCGACAGTCTGAGGAGCCCCAGTGGCTGCCCGGGGCCAGCCGCTCCTCTCCAGCTCTGCTCCCAGCACCAGCAGCCCTGCCCAAGCTTTGACTCTTCCTTCTCTATTGTCCTTGGTATATGCCTTCTGTTTTACTCCTTAGTGGTCAAATGGATGGGTCTGGGCTGGGCAGGATTCAAAGGCTCTGATTCCCAGATTCTCTTGTTTTCAATCAATTGTCTGATCATTTCAGTGAACCTCTAAGTTGTTGTTCGGTTTCTTATACTCTGGCAGGATTTCACCATAGATAATTTTGAACTTTCTTGCCCACACTAGGGGTACTTGAGGTATGAATAAAATAATCATTTTGTGAGATGCCTTAGAAAACAATTTCAAATATTTTATGAGCTGTATTTTTTTTTATTGTTATGAAGAGGCCTCTAAAACTTAAAATCACTTCCTTTAAGAACTCCTCAGAAAATATAATAAAACATGCAGGACCTAATATCCAAACTTAAACACTTCTCTCTTTCTCTCCTGGCCAAACTCTGATCAGCCTCCTCCCTGGCCTCCCTGTGTGGGATTCTTCCTCCCCCTTTGTCTGTCTCCTCCTGATCCTCTAGCACCTCCCCTTCCCTTTCCTTCACTGTCCCGCTTAAACACATCCCTCTGAAGGCATGATGTTTCCTCCTAATGTCGTATAACACAGGTGGAGGTGATGACCAACCTCACTGGTTTAATAGCTTCAAATTTTGGTTTGGTTCAGATTTGCATCAGCTAGTTAAGAAATTCGCTAACTCTCCTAAGAGAAGACAGAAGAATTTAAGCTTATCCTAGGAATTTATAGTCTGGGATACCCTGATATCTATCAACTTGATACCATTGTGATTAGCTGGTTATTAATAATAGGAAAGGAGCAAAGGGGGAAGCCAGACATTAGAGGCATGGCCATCTGGCAGCTTCACCAGGAAGCTGCAACTTTTCACTCCCCAGGGAGCCACCAGCCTATTCCCCGAATATCACTGGGGTCAGGGGTCCAACAAAGGGGAGATGGACACATGCGGAGTGAAGTTGGGGTGATTTAGGGAAGGTGCCTGCCCGTCAAAGCTGGGAACATAGATCATTGGCCAGAATGGGCAAGGCCACCACAGGCATGTGAAAATTTGGGGATACATAATCCCCCAAAACAAAGGAGTCCACTCTCTTGGCTCTTGGCTCACTCTTGCCTTTCTGGTTCCATTGATTCTGCTCCTGCTTTCTTGCATTCACCCACGTTCCCCCTGTAGCCATGTGGCCCTGTGGACCCCACATGCAATGGACTAATGGACTGCACCTGGGAACACAAACTAAGCCAGCCTGATGCTGGACTGCACACTGCTTCAATGCGGAGCAAAAATTCTGGACACTGGCTTTGACTCTAGCCCTATCGATGCCACAGCTATACTTCTTCCTCAGTCCAACAGAGAAAATGGGGCCTTGGAAACTCAGGGGGTTGGTTCCCACAAAAAATATAAGTCTTTCTACAATACCTCATCCTCCTGTGCAAGTCTCAGAAAATTCCTTTTTTGGGGATATCCCCAGAAGCCACTCCCACCAGAAACCAGCAGGGATGTGGACCTCTCCCCACCGATAACAAACTAACTCATCCCCTTGTGGGACCCGGAGATGCTAAAACTTGGCAAGAAAAAGCAGTATAAATGTATTTGTTAACAAAATGATACCAAATATAATAGTCAAAATTGACCCCAGAAAACTCTAAACTTCACATGATAAGATATTTTGGGGATCTTACCTATCAAAACTGATTAGTCAAAAATCTAGTCCTGAATATAGAGACTGGATGAATTAACCTCTGATTCCAGTTGTCATTTAACTCCCACCTTCCAAGAACACTGTGGTCTCAATGCGGGTGATAGTTTCACAAGGGCCTATTCACCTTCTTTGTTGATGATCTTAAAACTGAGATGATAGAAAACAGAAGACAAGATGGCAGCATATCCCTCTCTCTCAATTACAAGACTTCTGTGAGTCCTTTGAAGATTCTTCCACTCAGAAAAAAAGGAAAAGTTACAGCTAAATTAAATGCTCTCAGATGAAGTGTTTAGATAAATTCAAGAATAGCAAACCATCTACATTTAGTCTAGTAGAGATACTCCTGCGTCTTACAAAGGAAAGGACCCCTGAAGAGGGGTTCAGGACAAGTCCCAGTCCATGTGGTTCCTCGGGTCGCAATGCTCTGGAGTTTCTGTGGGAGCCTCAGGTCCCCAGAATCACAAGCACCTGGCACTCGGCCCCTGGAAGGTTTTCTCATGGACCGACTCCTGCTCAGGCGTGCCTGTCCTTTTCTACCAGCCCGACTTCCAGGGAAGGGTCTGTGTTCATCTCTGCGTTGTTCAATTTTAGCAAGAATCCAGCTGAGCCATGGAGCCATCCTTGATTTCTTGAGGCCTGGTCACCAGGCTGCCTTCAGCAAGACCCCTGCTGGGTGGGTGAGCCAGACACCCCTTCCCCTTGATGTTTCCATCCACCAACCCCATCCTGCTCCCTGGCTGCACACCCCACTTCCCAGGCTGCTTTCCGAGCTGAACCCCATCTCTGCACCCCCTGAAGGCCTCACTGTAGATCCCCATACCTATCGCCGTGGCCCCCCTTTGAAGAAAGTCTGTCTTTCTATGCTTTAACAGGTGTCATGCATAATTTTCCCTTTGACATCTGGTGCATTCCTTTTTCTTTAACACCTCCTGAATGCAGCGGAAAATCACCCTCTAAAATCCTGCACCCAGCTGGTGAGTCCCAGCTCCCGCTGAGATCCTGAGATCTCCGTCCCCTTCGGAGCCTCCAGCTTTCTAGAACCACGCAAAAGCCTTCCCACCCCGACGCCTGTCCTCATTCCACCCCAGGCGCAGGCCTCGCATGACTGTGTAAGAGCTGAGCAAGTGCAAAGCGCCACTGACTTCAGGACTCTCTCCTCCTGCCTCCTGCTTTGCAAAAATCCCCCAGTTAAAGCATCTTCTAGGGCTGGGGCGGGGAGGGGAGAGTGCATCTGCAGAGAAATCCAAAAATGCATATTTAAGTAAAGCTACTCGCCACGACATTTATTATTTCAGGCCCAAGTCTGTTTGCCAATGAAAAGAGGAGGAAGCTTGACCAGGATTTTGGTTCTTTCATTTGTTTGTTCGTGTATCACCCAGAAACCCCCTTCTGTGGAATGGGATCGTTCATTTGAATAGCGTATCAGCGATAATGATTATATCTACTGAAAATGTTTAATTCCAGATGGTGAACTCAAACCCTAAAAGCACTTGCTTGCTTTATAACTAGGTACCAACATGGAAAACAAAAAAAAAACTACTAAGAATTTAAATGAGAGAATCAATACAGGGAACAGGTGGTGTCGGTGACAGAACTGGTGAGAAGCCGAGCAGGGGGTAGTGAGACGTGGACACCGGACACCGTAGGGATTAGCGAGAGCAAGAGGCGGGCGGGTCCTGACCTGGAGGGAGGGTGTTTTGCCCCTGGAGTCCAGGTGCGACGCACGTGGCAGAGTCCACAATGGACTTAAGTGCACAAGCTGCCGCTGCCGTGAGAAAGACGATAAATATCCTGGTCTCTCCTTACCTCCTGCTTCCCAGTCTCCCTCCAGCACCTCCCACTGGTGGGATCTGGCTGGCACCCAGCTGCCAGGGAAGCCAGCAGCGAGGAGCATCTCCTGGCTGCTGAGCAGGGACTGGGGAGGCCGGTCCTGGCAGCAAACAGTGCAGAGGCTGGGACGTGTAGGAATTCCCAACATGACACAGGGCGGAACTCATCACTCACAGAACATGTCTAGCTACTCGGGGCTCCTTTCATGAATGTGCTTCTGCTTAAACAGGGGAAGTAGCATAGGGTAGCGCACTCTGGTCCCCTGCCTGAGACCCTCAGTGTTAAGGAGCCATCTTCTAAAAGAGCCGCCTTCACCTCTTGCAAACATGCTCGTGTTGGGAAAATGCCGACCTGCAAGCTCACTTGGAATCGTGAAAAAGCAACACCCTTTCGTCCTTACGAAAAGAAGAGGATTTTAGTGGAGTTCTACTGAGTCTGAGCCCTTAATTTCTCTCTAAATGGGGCTGGAACAGCTGGCGGGGACTGCATTTCCTTGCACCTTTGCTTCTAAGAAGCATGTGGGAAGTAGAAAGAGACACATTTCAACAGGAACTTCTTTGGGTAATGAAAATTGCAGGATGGTTTCAATGCCAGTCGACATCTAAGGCCCATGAAATCATCTTTCTTATTGTGCTTAACACCATCAAATTCAGAGCGAATCCATGGCCACAGCTGGATGCGAGGAGCATGGAAATGCAAGCAGCCCTGGCCCTGCTTCGGGGACAACCGCTGAGACGTGTGGGCGGGAAGTACAGAGGCTGGATTTTGATTGCAGATCAGCAGTCGGCCTGGAGGAGAGCTGCTGTTTCACAATGATTCCTAAACCCAGGATTCATGCAACCGAGAGGAGGGAGGGGAGCAAGCATGTTTTTGCATGCTTAGCAGTGAGCATTTAGACAGAAATTTATGGTTTGCTTTTGGCTTCTCATTTGTCAAGATCATGCAAACCGTTTTTCCTTTTACCAGACACGTAGATTAAAAAAAAACACTATAGTCTTACAAATAAACGCCTCCAAACTCCAGTGCCCTTCTCTCCCCTCCTCATGATTTTTGTATATTTGGAGACTGTAGCCATGGCGCTGCTCAGAAACAGCGCAGCTCCTGGCACCGCTGAGCCGGCCTGTGTGCCCATCAGCTCCTGTCTGAGAGCTGAGAGCGGGGACCAGGCTCCCCTGAAACCCACTGCACCCTCCACTGTTTCATTTCCTCCTGATTCGAATGCTCAGGTCGATGCTGAGGCCCCGGGGAGGCCGGCAAACAGACCCTTTCCTTCCCAGAGATGCAGGAACAGCGGCTGCGATGGCCTTGGATAGAGATCAGCTCCATGAGAACCAGACTACGACGGGCAACCTCAGCTAAGATGTTAGAAGCATTTTCAGCCACTGAAATGCATCCAAGGGGAGGGCATATGTGGTACCGTGGGAAGCAAGTATCACTTCTAGATTCTGAGGACCTGCGAAATTCCCTCTAGCATCACAGCAGGACCACCCCCCACAGCGAGGACAAGTGGCCTTGGCCATTTCGGCTACACAGCCCTTTAATGTCTCCCTAAGCCTCCAGGGCTCAGCGTGCTTCTCCGCTGGGCCTCCCAGGGGGGCTCTGGTCCTCTGGCCTGTTTACAGAGCAGCTGCTCCTCGGACCTCTGCTTTTCCTCACCTACATACCCTCGTTATGGTCTAATGTTTGTGTCCCCAGTCCCCCAATCCATATGCTGCAATCCTACCCCCAATATGACGCGATGAGAAGCTGGGACCTTCGGGTCTTAGGTCGCCAGGGCAGAGTCTCGTGATTGGATGGCGAGACTGAAAGAGACTGCGGAGAGCTAGCTGACCCCTTCCACCTTATAAGGACACAGGAGGGGGCAACTGTCAGGAAGAACATGTCTCCAAAGAATAAGGGGCAGAGAAACTTCTAAAAATTACTAGAGGCCGATGCACGAAATTCGTGCAAGGGGCTCGGCCCCCACCACTGCCGCCGCCATGGCTGCCTCTGCCTCGGCCCCTGCGATGCTGCAACTTAGTCCAGAAGGTCACCTGGTCTAATTAGCATATTATGCTTTTATTATTATAGATATGTGTCATAAGAGTTACTTAGGAGAGCTAAGTGGGCCTCGCTCTTCTTCCTTACATGTACAATCTCACCTTTGTAACAGAGTAAGATCCACAGATTAAAAAAAAAATTAAGATTGTTGGGTCACATTAAAGTTAAATAACAATTGACATTTCACCCAACATTTCTAACTTGAAAACATGTCTTGTAATTTTTTTGATCATCAACAAAACTCACAAGCATCAGTGAGGTCTGCCTAAATGCTCCGAGGCAGGCTCTTTGTAAGGGCCCGTGAGGATCCGGGTAACGTGAAGCCGGGATACACTGACAGTTATTGACGCCCCCAAGACAAGTGTCTCTTTCCAGGCTGACACTCACTGGTTGGTGTATGTGGAGTGATTCTGCAAGATGGCTGAAGCAAGAGCTGTGGACGATACAGACACTACTCTGCACATGCAATGGGGTGCAAAACTACATTTTATTAAAAAAACAAACAAACAAAAATCTCAAGTTAAACACAAACTGCATATCATGTAGATACGCAGGCACAGATTTCACTCAGACTATGCCAGCTCTATATCAATAACCATAGCTCCATTAAAACCATGCTTCAAAAAGAACACTTACAATACACAACCATGACTAATTTCTTTCCTTTTAAAAAAAAAGAAAACGAAAAAGAAAGGAGTAGGAGTGCCCAAATAGATTATAAACTCATTTGGTTGGTTAGTCAGACAACGTCATAGGGACTTTAATCTGAATTCCAGGGGTTCATGGGCACCTCGAAAGCCTGTGAACCGCCTCAGGGTGAAAACAAGATTTTGTTTACATAGGCCTAGGGGAATTTCAGTGTTTTATTCAGCGCCTCCAAGGTTGCCAGGTCCTAGCGCACTAAAAAGTCAAGGACCCTTGCTTCCAGTGAAAACAGTGGAATGCAAAGATGATGAAATGTTCCATAACCTGTTAAACACCATGAAGTTACGGAAGCATCCAACTCCCAGGAGAAGTAGAGCGTGGCCCTAATGCTGGGGAGAGTTGAGCAGGCCTTCCAGCCGCTGGTGCCGGGAGCCCGGCCAGGCGAGCCGTCCTTCTCTGGTGCCTGACTTCCCTCCAGCAGTAACCCAGGCACCGGAAGTGGGCAAGGAGGAAGTGGGTGAGGAGGAAGTGTGCTTCAGACGTGAACACTGGAGGACCCCAGCTATGTTGCAACTGAAGGCCAAGGGAGCTGAGTTCAAATCCTACTCTGCTCCCTAATAGGTGTATGGCTCATGCAATGTGGGGCAATAATAGAGCTACTCATACATGTCTCCCAGGGTTAATGTGGACAGTACATGAGACAACATGTAACGTGATGGTAAATACTACTGTAAATGTAGTTTAAAAGATTATTGTTTATAAAAACTAGTTGTTTTATGGTGCTACCATGAGTACATATTTTGTTTAGAGCACAACTTAAAAATAAAAGCAATGTTCCTAAGATATGCACTTGGAATTGGTTGAGATGAATTACAATGCATAATTATATCCAAATTAGTTTCTAGTTTCAATATTGAACTAATAAAAATACACCTGGAATTGTCAAAAATTTATGTGTGTATGTTTATGAACAAATTCTCCAAATTTTGAATGTTTTTTTCAAAGTATTCAATAAATGAAATGCCGAAATAGTTGGCTTGTGATGCTTTTGGTCAATTGCAATGTCTTAGAATAAGCTGGCACAGGAAAAAAAAAAGTCAAAAACAAGGGAAGAAAAACTCATGCTTTGCTTAAAAAATGGGTCTCCTGGAGTGAGCAAGTTCTTCCTTTCTGAATCCCGAAGGCTCGGAAAGACTGACATGCTACAGAAAAGTGTCCAATGTGCCTGTTCATGACATAACCTTGCTCATGAACACGTGGTGCCTCAGTACAAGAAGGTAGGAATGAATGGAATAAAAGAGTGAAATTTTGAAGGTTTTATTCTAACAGATACATACATTGGAGACATCTGGCTCTAGTAACATGAACCCTAACCAGGAAAAATTATCCAGTGCCTGGGGCTGTGATTGCGTAACAAGTATTGCAAGTTTCAAAGGCTGGGCTACTCCCCGCTTCCACTCTCTACCCACAGCAAACGTGAGAATGAAGCCTGGCCAGCGTGGCTCAGTGAATGAGCAGCGACCCACGAACCAGGAGGTCACCAGTCTGATTCCAGGTCAGGGCACATGCGCGGGTGGCAGGCTTGGTGATTCCCCAGTAAGGGGTGTGCAGGAGGCAGCCAATCGATGATTCTGTCTCATCAATGATGTTTCTCTCTCTCTCTATTCCTCTCCCTTTCTCTCTCTCTAAAAAAATAATAATAATAATAATAATATGAGAATGAAAAACTCATGCAGAAGATCTTGGCACCATGAGGAGTCGTTTAAGAAGCTGTTTGCTGACCAAGGCGTGGGAGCCGCAGTGGCCCGTCTGGCATGCGGTGGGCAGTGCCAAGCTCTGAAAACACACCCAGAGGCAGCCCCGAAAAGGGCAGGGATTTGTTTTCCTGTTAAAATTGTCATATGCCAAGAGTTGGAATATAAATAAGCTACTCGGCCTGATGATTACATTTTCATATACTCAATTTCATAGTCAGTTTGAGCAAAGAACTTCAATTTCTAACAGGATTCCTACTTAATATCAAACTCTGGACATTAAAACAAAGGAGCTCCAAGGGAAACACGATATTTACTATTAGTTGGTGATATCGTTCATGAACGGGCATGGGGGGGTTTTGTGAAAATACGTCGATTGCACTTTCCCGCAGTGGGCATTTCCCGGGAGCGCTCACCCTCACGGGCGGCCAAGGCACAAGGGAACCAGGACCAGGCCGCCTGCTGCAGGTCTCAGGCTTATGTGCAGCCAGTAAACACACCATCACTCTCCAGAGTTTCAGAGCTGAGGTTAAGCAAAAGGAATAGACAGCATTTTAAAAGCAGAAATGCGAATGGACATGAGAGACGCCAGCCCTCTACCGTGGACCACAGCGGCAGGCTCCAATTCCAGAGCATCAGGGATGTTCTCGGATTTAGACACTTCCAGAAACAAATAGGACTATCTTTATATGCCCAAAATCATCCACCTCAGTCCAAATGTTTTAAAAGCGAAGCCTCGTTAGCTGATGCTTCAAGTAGCCAAAAGAACTCCGGGGGTACAGGGGTGTGTGCGCCCGGCCCGGCCGGGGCTGTACTGAATTTCCTCAAGGCGGATCCATGGGTAGGACTCAGATTAAACAAAGACGACTTTAGTTGTTAAAATGCAAATAAAAAACAGTGTGCTGCATTTATAAAATGATCCACTTGTACATTTTTACATGTCAGTTAGATGTGGCATGTCCTCAGTTTGCTATTAGTGTCCAAAGGGGGTGCCGTCTTGCATAACTGGACCCTACACTTGTGGAATCTGATGCCAATGCCAGGCAGTGAGTGTCTGATGGCTTGGTGGGCGGGGAGAAAAGCCACACATCTGGGGTGCAGAAGCATTTGAGAAGTAAACACAGTAAATTGTTTATTCCTTTCGGCTCTCATGATGTTTTAATTCTTAAAAAAAAAAAATGTGTACAGCCTGGCCAGTGTGCTCAGTGGTTGAGCGTCCACCCATGCACCGACAGTCACTCACTGGTTTGATTCCCATCAGGGCACATGCCCGGGCTGCAGGCTCGATCCCCAGCAGGGGATGTGCAGGAGGCAGCCTATGGAAGTTCCTCTCTCATCGATGTTTCTATCTCTCTCCCCCTCCCTCTCGCTCTAAAAATCAATAAAAATATCTTAAAAAATTATAAAAGAAAATGTGATCAGAGCCATGGGATGTACAAACCGCCATATAAGTTCACTGGATGGTGATAAGTACATAGATGTACATATAAGCAAAACAATTCTCCTAACATCGTGTGCTTCCAGTTTAGCGTGGGAAGAGGACCATAAGGCATTCAGTTATAAATCGGATGTGATCAATGCCTGTTGAGGTAGAGCCAGCGGGTGAGGGTGCAGTGGAGACATCAAACCTGGTGGGAGGGCCTGCTCTCCCGGGCCCTGAAGGCGAAGTGGCCAGAGCAGCTTGTTCACGGTGAAGGCGGCTCCGGGGGATACTGCTCTGCACAGGGAGGCTTACACCGGGCCTCAGCGCCCACAGCGAAACGCGCAGCGCAAGCCTAGACGCAAAGAGCAAACCTTCATGACCCTCTCTCCTGTCATTCCTGAAGAAAGCTTCCACAGGACCTTTCTCGGAGCATTTTGGGTGTCACACAGCTTATTTTATTATTTCACAAGCTGAATTTAGACCACAATACTCAACTCAGAATTAAATGTAAAAGACGCCTACTTTGCTTGGTGAGGGTTTTTTGTTGGTGGTGGTGGTGATGTTTTTCTTGGGTCTGTGTTTTGTTTGGGTTTTTTTGGAGTTTTTTTGTTTGTTTTTTTGAGTCTCAACTGCTGAACCTCAGAACCTCATTTTTAATCCCTTTGAGTTTTTAAGAATAAAAACTATTCCAATAATGTGAAAACGTCCGTCAAGAATCCTGGCACTTCGCCTGCAGATAAAGTGGGCATTCCAGTCCTCCCACGTGTGAACAGTGAGGGTAACACAACCATTTCCTACACGTAGGCTCTTCCTTCTCAGCTAAAATCACAACATAATATTGAAAACCGGAGACTCGGATACACAACTACGTGTGCGGAGCAATGCACGGCACTGAGTCATGTAAGTGAATTACCTGCTGTTGTGATGCTATTCAGCTCTTCCTGGCTAACTCGTCAGGTTCTTGGGACAGGAAATCATACCTAATTTTAGAAACATCAAGGCAGTAGCAATCGTAGTGTCTTGGTATGAAATCATTATTACAGTCATCGCCCCAACGTGAGTACTTACTGGGCACTTAGGTTGAGACAGGCTCAGTTCTCAGCACCTGCTTCTCCTCTCTCTGCACAGCCATCCTGTGAGGTCATCACTATTATTGTGCCCATTTCACAGGTGAGGAAACTGGGGCAGAGAGACTAATGTAACCCCTCCTGCAGCCTGAGGTTAGGCTGCTTGTATCCTCTCCCCCCCCCTCCTGCTCATGGAAAGCAGCTCGGGCGCCAGATAAAACAGAACTCTCTGTTATCATTATGTTCCATGCACCATTTGAGACATACTTACACTAAGCAATTATTTGTTGTGTATCTGAAATTCAAATTTTATTTTTATCAGCTAAACCTGGCAATCCTCACTTAAGGTTCCCCTTCCCTAAACCCCTTCCATTCCCCAACCTTATTTACATGCCCCAGGTTTCAGTAACCGATGTATGCTACATAGACATATATGTGTCACTATATAAACAAACACACACCTGCACAATAATTTTGAATATCCTATTTGAAAGTATTAGTTGTGATAACAGTGTCCAAATCTTACTGGGCATTTACCATGTACCATACATATTCTAAGGGCTTTACGTGTCTTAATGCATTTAACCCCCATGACAACCCTATGACGTAGGTTCCATAATGTATCCCACTCTTACAGCCGAGGAAACTGAACCATAGAAAGTGTTATGGTCTAAATGGGTGTGTGCTCCCAAAATTCATATGTGGAAATTCTAACCCCAAGGGCATTGAACGGTGAGGCCTTCGGGCAGACTGAGGTCACCGGGATGGAGCCCTCACGATGGGGTGAGTGCTCTTAGAGGAGACACCCCTCCCCCAGGTGAGAACACAGTGAGAAGCCAGACACCTGCCATTCGGAAGATCACCTTCCCCAGAATGCAATCCTGCTAGCACCTTGACCTTGGACTTCCCAGGCTCCAGAACTCTGAGAAATAAGTTTCTGTGGCTTATAGACTAGATTGTCAGTCTAATTTTATTATAGCAGCCCAACCAGATTAAGACAGAGAGGTTACACACTTTGGCCCAAAGCACATGACAAGCGGTAGGACTGGAGCCCAGGCCGCAAACTGGCTACAGAGGTCTTGCTCTACCTCACTGCTCTCTACAGAATAACAGCCAGGGAGGTACAGGTTGAATGAAGCGCAGAGCATTTTGAATTTCAACCAGCCACTGTAGATGGTCTTGGTTGAGGGCCCAATGCAAACAATAGAGGTCTTATGGGGAGGTCATGTCTTAGCACCAGGACTGAATGATCCTTAAAGTAAAAACAACTCTAAGCCAGCCTTAACAAATGTTCACAGCAAGCCTAGGAGGACTGAGCTGATCTGCCAGGAACTCGGCTTCCTGCTAAAACAAACATCAGCTCTTCATGGAAGACATAGAACCAAATATTCACAACCTCCCCAACATCCAATGAAATATTCCAGAAAGTGAAGACCAGAAGGGAATTCAGTCATCAGAACTGACCCCCAAGTCACAAGTGCCAGAGGTAAGGAAATTAGCAAACAAGGACTTTAAAACAGCAATGATAAATATGTTGAAGGATTTAAAGGAAACAAATAAAACTTCTAGAAATAAAGAGCATAATGTCTGAAAAAAAATGTGCCTTGGATGGACCTAACAGTTCCCCATTACAAAGATATGAAGAGTAGAAAAAAATAGCTAGAGAAACCATGGAAACTGAAGTACAGAGAGACTTGAAAAAACACCTCAGTGACTTCTGAGATGGTTTAATCTATGTGTAATGAGGGTCTGAAATAGGGGGAAAAAATGTAAACCAGAAAAAACATTTTGAAGAAATGATGGCTAAAATTTGCCTTAATTTCATAAAATTTCTAAATCCACTGATCCAAAAAAGTTAACAAGTCTTCAAAGAAAATCATAGCAAGGCATATCATAAGCAAATTCTTGAAAACAGATGATAAAAAGAAAACCTTAAAAGCAACCAGAGAGGAAAGACACATCACACGCAGCGGAACAAAGATCAGACCTTCAGGACTTCTCATCAGATACCAGACAATCAAAAGCAAGGGAACATTATTTTTAAAGTGCTGGGAGGAAAAAAACATCAACCTCAATCTCTTTGTCCAGGGAAAAGTACTTCAAGAAAAAAGGTGAAATAAAGACTTTTTCACAAAACAAAAGCTTTGAGAATCCACGTCTAACAGAAGTACTGCCAAAAAAAAAAGCAAAGAGAATTCTTCATCAGAGAGAAAATGATACCAGATAGAGCTCAGGTCTGCCGGAAGGACTGAAGAGCACCAGAAATGATACACATGCAAGTATACCTTAAAGGCATTTCCTCATTTTAAAACATTTCTTGATAATTGTTTAAAACAAAAGTAATAGCCCAGTACTCTGGATTTATAACATACATAGAAGTAAAATGATAAAGCAAAGAGAGAAGGGTGAAAATAGGACACTGTTTTAAGGTTATTACTTTCGATATGAAGATAAATGGTATACAAAGATAGACTGCAATAAGCTGACATGCATATTGCCCACACTAGAGCAGCTACTAAAAAATAAAATTAAATCTAATTGATAAATAAAACCTAAAAATAGTAAAAAATAAAATACTCAACTAACCCAAAAGAAGTCAGAAAATAATTAAACGGTGAACAAAGAATAGGTAGAACATACAAAAAAATAAATAACAAGAACTTAAACCCATTCATACTGTCAGTTGCTATAACATTCATGGTCTAAACTGCGAATAAAATGTGAATTGTCAGACTGTATATAAAAGCAATGATCAACTAATTGCTCTGTATGAGATATATTCTTTAAATACAAAGAAAGAAATAGGATTAAAAGAAAAATATTGAAAAAGGATATATCACGCAAATACTAATTACAAGAAAACCAACAACTCCATTAAATGGGCAAAAACTAGGACACTTCAAAAAATAATATGTGCAAATGATTGCAAAGCTCGCAAAAAGGTTCTCAATATTGCCAACCTTCAGAGAAATGCTAAGTAAAGCTACAATGGGATACTGCTATATGACCCAGCCACTGCACTCCTAGTAATTAGTGAAGGAAAATGAACATTTACGTCCACACAGGGACTTACACATCATGTTTTTCATAACAGCCTCAAAATGTGAAGAACCCAGATGCCTACCAACAAGTGAGCGTGTAAACCAACTGTGAATCCATACGATGGCCTCTAGGCAGCATGCAGGAGAAAGGGACTACTAACACGCACAGCAGCGTGCATGAATCTCAAGCTTTATGCTGAGCAAAAGAAGCCAGACGCAAACAGTGTCATTCATTTACATCAAATTCCAAAGCGGGCAAAACTAACCTATAGAGGCCACAGCAGAGCGGTGATTGGGGGGGGAGGGGTGGAGACCAGCAAAGGGCACTGGTGACCTTTCTGAAGACCGGAGGTGGTTACATGGGTTCCCGTTTGCCAAAGGGCATTGAGCTCTACCCTCAAAATGGGTGCATTTTCTTTCAGGTAAATGTTTCCTCCAAAGAGTTGATTTCTTACATTTTGATTTTACAGCATTTACTCTCTTATGTAAAGCAAACTTTCATCAGTTAACACCCAAGAGGCCCTGAGCAGTTTTGCTCAGTGTCAGCCTGTGGACCAAAGGGACTCAGGTTTGATTCTTGTCAAAGACATGTACCTAGGTTGCAGGCTCCTCCCAAGCCTGGGCCCTGGTCAGGGCTCATGCAGAAGGCAACCAATAGATGTGTTTCTCTCATATTGATGTTTCTCTCTGTCTTTCCCTCTCTCTTCCACTCTCCCTAAGAATCAATGGAAAAATTGATCCTTGGGTGAAGATAGATAGATGATAGATAGATAGATAGATAGATAGATAGATGATAGATAGATAGATAGATAGATAGATAGATGATAGATAGATAGATAAAACACCCAAGAGGAAAGGGACTCTATCCATGAATCTAGGAAACCACAGGTACCCCAAATGCTGGCTATACATCAAATAGATAAATAATGTGCGACTTGAAAATGAAATTGTTTACTTGAGTTGTTAGTTTGAAGTTGCAGAGCCTGGAAGGTTCTATGACAGCGCCCAGACCTGAAGATGCAGGAGAAATTCCATAGACGAGGCTCCTCTAGTGAATGTCGGCACCATGACCGGAAAAGAAGCCGTCAAACACTAAGATGCACCTGTATTGTTGAGGCCACACAGCAGTGCTTGGCTCCTGCTTCTAAAATCTGTGGGGGTTGTTTGAAATTCACTACCTCAATAAAAGTAAATGTAGAAAAGGAAGTTAACTTTCCATAAACGCTTTCAGACGCTCACATGACAGCAAGACAATCACGTTGTCACATTTGATTATTTTCCTTCCGTTTAGGATGGTGAAGCGATAATATTTACAGGCACATTCACAGGTTGCGTAATGAACTGCTTCCTGCTGATGTCAGCCATAGTGTGAGCAGTGCCATTTTTTTAGATTGTCACCTAAAGCAGCTAACGCTCTATATACCCTTAAAAGCAATAGTGATGCAATTCAATTGTTGCTCAAATCCCCCTCTCATGCCCTGAGCGTACGACCAAGCATAAATTCCAAAGCAGATATCAAGAATGGCTTGTGATCAAAGAAGGAACCATAATCTCTCAGTCCCATTTAATTCCATGTGCATTTCTTGGTTACTGGAATAATGATGATATGATTACTAAGACATCTTCTGTCCCCCCCCCCTAATTTATCTAGAAACTCAGTAAACCCCAGTACGAGTTGTATAATATAAATATTACAGAACATGATGAGCAAATCCAAAGTTGACCTTGGAGGGTGAATGTGCTAGGCTCACTAAAAAATAATTGAAAAAGTACAATATTATTGACTTAATAAAATTAAGCTCAGAAACATGTTAATTCATCACAGTAACATTTTCAAATTTCAAAATCAGTAGATCATTAAGTGCTATGCAAAAAACTGAAGAGAAAATATTGGCTAAATGTTTGGTAAAAAAAAATCTATTCGTAAAATGGATAACAGAGTCCAGGTTTCTATTTTTATATATCTCAGGTTTATCTTCAATCATTTTATTTTCAAAAATTAACACGTTTGCAAATTTAGATAATTTTATAAACTGGCTTATTACATATTTTTGAAAAGTGCTAAGTACCGAAAAATGTCAACCTGTCCACCCTGTGTATGATGGCCGGCGGACAGGCCTGCGTGGAAGCCTACATTGTCTGTCACAGCCATGGGTGAGGCAGGATTCAGAATGATTTGTGAGGAAGACCCAATGCTGTTCCAGCAAATACAGCTAATGGTGCTCGGCTGCTGTGGTGCCAGAGGAGCAACAAAACATCCTGAGAAGGTAAAAGGAAGGCAAGCTCCTGGCTGCCATCCCATCCCTGAGCACTTCGAATCCTGAACGACTTCACAGCCCGCATCCCTTCCTGAGGGAAAAGCTGGTACCCAAACCAGGACGTCTTTCTCTCTCTGAAATCAGCGGAGCTACACGGGCACTTGCTCATTTGCATTTGTTGCCAGGCGAGTTAAAAATGCCAAATACAAAGCCAATAAATGCCTCCCCCGGTTAAAGAGGGGCTTCTCTTCACCCATTTAAGTGGCAATCCAATAATTCACTAACTTTACAGCCATTTCAGTTAATAGCATACTCATTATATGTGTCCATTAACTGTAGCATAAGCCTACCAGACAAAGTCAGAATACAGTTCAATTGGGAGTTAAAATTTATTTGGTAATAAAGTACAAACGAGTGCTTCCATAGCTTGGCCTGGAACTAGAGTGTGATGGTTCTAAACAGAAGGAATGAGGAAAAGAATCTAGTCTCTGCCGTAGGAAACTTTCCATGTTTTTATTTTACATTTACCGGCTTTGGTCTTCACAGGCAGGACATTTATGGTTTGGCAGCCACAGGTTTTCCCAGGAGCACACACGGACCCCAAGGGCTTACTTCCGGGCCACATGCATCGTTTCTGGGGAAATACACGCGTGCTCTAGAGGTCCCACGCCAGGTAAGGCGGGGGCAGGGCCGAGTGGGATTGCCACGCAAGGGCAGGTCGAGATGGTGCACTAGTCCATGTGTTATTCTATATTAGAAATGCATTTCGTGTGACTGTGACCAGTTTTATCAGTGAACTGGAGAATGCCTGGTGGACTAGCATTCGTGAAATGTATAAGAGGTTTTAGAACCAGAAGAGTTATGAAGGCCCCATCCATGGATCCCTATTGAAAATGCAGAGGCCAAGCAATGCATTGATGACTCAGTTAGGTTTGGAAGCACAATCACATCCATCTTTAGAGCAATAGCTTTGATCAATCTAACAGAAAACATTCACTTAGAAATTTGGAGAAAAGATATATTATAAATTTGTGAGAAAAAAAAATAATGTTTTCCATTTATCAAACAATTTACTAAGGCAGAATGAAGGGTAACATATTGGAAGTAAAAATAATAACAATAGCCCGGCCATAGTGGCTCAGTGGGTGAGTGTTAACCTATGAACCAGGAGGTCACAGTTCAATTCCCGGTCAGGGCACATGCCTGGTTGTGGGCTCAATCCTTAGTGAGGGGCATGTAGGAGGCAGCTGATCAATTATTCTCTCTCATCATTGATGTTTCTATCTCTCTCTCCCTCTCCCTTCCTCTCTGAAATCAATAAAAATATATTTAAAAAATAATAATAATAGCATTTTAACTTAACAATAAAAATATACATAAAGGCCCTAACCAGTTTGGCTCAGTGGATAGAGCGTCGGCCTGTGGACTCAAGGGTCCCAGGTTCGATTACGGTCAAGGGCATGTACCTTGGTTGTGGGCACATCCCCAGTGGGGAGTGTGCAGGAGGCAGCTGATAGATGTTTCTCTCTCATCGATGTTTCTAACTCTCTATCCCCTCTCCCTTCCTCTCTGTAAAAAATCAATAAAATATATTAAAAAATACATATACATAAAGGTAATTATACCCTAAAATTTCCATTGTTGATAATAATCTATTGATATTTTAAAACAGCTACTAAGCTGGCGAAATAACAAAAGTGAACAGGAAGGCCTAGAACATTCTTTAATCTGTTCTAACTATACTGACACAGTTGATTCCTGGAAGAGGAGCTAAGAAGCCAGATGGAATTGAGCTGGTCCTCCTCAGTGCACGCTGCTGGGAGGCTTGTCCGGTGCCCTGGAATGCAAGAGTGGGACACAGACCAAGAAATAATGGGTTGTACTAAGTGACCTCCAAGATCCTGTAAAAATTCAAGGAAGGAATGTTGATGTAAACTGTTCATTTTTTAAAAAAAATATAAAAGCTCAAATGATGGTTTCTGGCTCAAGAGCTTAGGCACAGCAATTTAATAATGTTGGTCTCTAAATGATGAACATTCTGTTAGTAATATTCTGATAAGAAAAGAATGTCAAATGCTTATAATTGCTGCTAGTGAATATGTTATGAATAATACTAGCAACATCCCTTGTAATAAACCCTCATCTCATAGGAGCTTTTTTTTGCTTATTTTGACATCAATCCCCTTTAGAGACTTATTTTAATTTTAATAACAAATAGCGTAAAATAACAGATTTAAAATCATGTGCAACTGTCTTTTTCTGAATATGTGGTAATAAAGTGCCCCAAAACAAGCCACAAGCTGCCTGTGGCCTCAGATGTGCGAAGAATTAATTTCTGTGCTTCATGTACTGCAATTAGAATTGGGTCTGTGCACCACGATTCAACCAGTAGCTATGGTAACGCAGGCAGGGAAGCATAAGTGCAAAGGGAGAGCCCGAATAAGCCGATGATCGCTGTTCTTCATGTTTATTTTTAACGTCCCTGTAATAAGCAGAACTGTCTATAAAATGCATATTACTTTCCCCCCAGTTCCTGCCATTCACAGGGAATAGGTTAAAACATATTGCTCTGTACACACACACACACACACACACACACACACGGTGCCAGTCAGAACAGACTCACATTATTATTCCATTAGAGATTCTTTAAAAACACTCTCAGGGGACACTCACAAGCCGTGCGCATGCCCCTTGCTTGCATGGGCTGCATGGCAACCTACCAATGACAGGGCAGAAATGTAAGGAAGAAATGCAGTGTGGGGAACCTTTGCCTTTTTGCCACAAAGTTATAGAAAAACCACCTGTTTCCTGGCTGCAGAGGCAACACGTCCAGGTTAGTGGCAGCACATGGAGGGAGGGGAAGGTGGCTGCCAGCACACCTTTCCCTCGGGCCACAGTCCTGGGCCCTCTGCAGCCGCTGGGAGAGCCGTGTACACACACACACACACACACACACACCCCTGGGAGGCTCAGCACTCAGGGTACATTCTTTGGTCTAAAACCGTGAAAGAATCTGAGGCATATTTAAAGCAGTTTCCAAAGAGAACATCAATCAACGCTGATGAAAGGTATTAAAAGCGAGCCATTTGAGAAGAGGTTTGGCTTCTTTTCTTTCATCGTTTATTGAGGCAAGAAAAGGCTCTGAGGAAGCCAAGTATGAGAGTGTGAACAGCAATCATCTCTTCATGGAAGACAGAACAAGAGAGAATAACATAAATCCGAGAAAAACAACCTCGATTTGTGAAATAACTTCTTCTTGTACAGAGAGAAGAAATCGAATATCTCCCTAAATGAGCGGTAGAGTCCAATTGAATTTAATAAAAAAGACAGAGAAACATCATGTTCTAGTTCAGTACAACAAGAGCTCGCTAAACATTCTACCCCAATGTTTCAATTTCATGATTCTATAATAGAGTTTCTACATGAAGAATTGCAAACCTTATTTCAATGTGAAATAAACTAGGAAGTCAAATTATTTCACAGATGGAAAAACGAGTCTCAACTAAGACAGGGCGCCAAAGACTAGTTAATGTTTCGGTAAAATTGTAAACACTGGACACCAATTGGCTGGTGTTCACATAATGTTCCACCCATGTATTCATCGTATTGACGAGAAATGCTGACCTGGCTTCTCCGAACTGAATGAGCCCCGCCTCCTGCCTCCTGGAGCTGCCATTCTGTGAGGGACCCAGACAGCGATTAGTGAGTAAACAGATTACACAGTACTTAGGTCGAGATGGGAGCCCTGGGGGAAGTCAGTGGTGATGGGACAAAGACAAACTGTCAGAGCCCACGCTGCCAGGCTGCTCGGGGAAGGCCTGCTGGGGTAGGTGAGCTTTGAGCCCATACAGGGGACCCAGCGATGTGATGAAGAGCAGGACAAGGATAAGGAACAGCGAGTCCAAGGGGGCAGTGACCGAGGGACAGGACAGCAGCCCCAGGTGAGCACTGCGGAGACGTAGGGGAGGGGTGACCCCCCCCAGCACACCTCCTAGGATGTCCCCCCCCCAGCACACCTCTTCTGTCCCTGCTCCCCCACCTAGGATGTCCCCACCATCATCTACACTCAGATCAGTGAGATACTGTAAAAGGATCAAAGAAGACTTTTCCTCCTCGTTTGAAAAAGAGTGTCGTATAATTTTTAAAAGTCCAACTGGATGGTCTTACAAAAGCCAACTGACATCTTCTCCATGATTCGAAGTAAATTTCTAAAAAATTGTTTTACTTTGGGTGTTTTCCCTTTGGATATCTACCATGGGAAACTCTTCCTGTTATTTCCACAGCAACCACTAGAGGGGAGACTTCTACTGAAGGAAATGTAAAAATGGCTTCCCTTGTTTCCTAAATATGGAGAACTCAGACATAATGATGTCTCCACAGTGAACTGCTATAAAGGCATCTCATAAATCCCACGTGCATTCCAACGAGCCCTGACGAGAAAGGGCATCCCTGCTATAACCTGTGCTCGGCGAACGCCTTTGCCTTCACCACCTCACTGCTTCTCTGCGCCAATGGCTAGTGGAGCAGGCATCAGGACCACTGGGCTGAAATTTAAAAACACAAATGATTTAACAAAAGACACCGAGATTTTAATTACACAATAAATACTAGAACTGAGATCTGAGGGGTTTTTTATGTACATTATATTGTCTCATTTTTTTTGTATTTCAACTTTTTTTAAAGGAAAACTGAAAACCTTATAGTCTCAATTTTCTCATCATATTCTAGAATTTTAGCAAGATGCCTGGAACATAGCAGACACTGAATTACTGAGTGTATGGATGAATTGACATATGAATAAAAATGAGAGAGTGAAGAAAGTCCACTCCTTTTCTTGGCAACAGGACCTAGCAATAGGATGCCTGTTGACCTTCCTACCACATCCTATTTCAGCACACCTGAGGGTTTTACTTGCAGCTTAATAAACTCTGTGAAGAATGACAGGCCTTTGCAATCCTTTCTCCATTATCAGAATCCTCACGTTATGGGATTAAGGTGCCCCAAATTCATAGGTTGGAATCTTAACCCCCAATGTGGTATTGAGGGGTGGGGCCTTGGGATGATTAGGTCATAAGGATGGGGCCCTCCCTCATCAATGGGATTAGTGCCCTTTTAAGGAGAGAGACTAGAGAGGTGATTTTTCTCTTTGCCATGTGAGGTTACAACCAGAAGACAGCCATCTGTGGATCAAGGAGAGGGACCCTCACCATGAACCTGACAGTCTGGCACCCTGATCTCAGACTTCCAGACCCCAAAATGTGAGAAATAAGTACCTGTTCTTTCAGCCACGCAATCTGTGGCGTTTTGCTATGGCAGCTGAAGTAAGACACCTCATCTTGCCCTACCTTCTCTACACTGTTGACTTTAGAAAATGTAAACTAGGAAGTTCTGATTATTCCACTAAATCTTACATAAAGCATTATTACAACTCTGATATAGAAATAAATCCCATGGGTTAGCACGACCCCAGAGGAAACCAGGAACAATGAACTAGAACAGAGAATTGTAACTGTGATTCCACCCTTGGTTTTTGCAAGAAGGTTGAAGGATTTGTCACAAAGCCGTGTTCTGAGCCTATACTGCTTCCAGTAACATAAAAATATTAACGCTACTAGTACTAATAACCATAATTACCACCACTCAACTGTTACTGAGTCAAGGGCGATTGTTGAAATCAAGTACATTTTCTTGAAAAAAGCGATACTTTCCTGGAAAAAACCAGACCCTTTTCCTGTTCCAGCAAGAAGGTTGCATTTGGTGATGTGGCGGGATGGGGGCAAGGAGAGGAAGGCACTCTTCTCCCTTCCATGCAACTTAGGAGTCAAGACACAGCTCCTAAAGTGAACAGCTAACCCAACGTTTCGTATAACCCCAACATGCCATTCATATTTTCAAAAGAAATAAACAGAGTGGCCAGCCCGCATGGCTCAGTGGTTGTGTCCACCTATGAACCAGGAGGTCACGGTTCGATTCCCCATCAGGCACATGCTTTGAGTGTGGGCTCCATCCCCAGTGTGGGGCGTGCAGGAGGCAGCTGATCCATGATTCTCTCTCACCATTGATGTTTCTATCTCTCTCTCCCTCTCTGTTCCTCTCTGAAATCAACAACAACAAAAAACAAAACAGAAGTATTAAAAGTGCTAACCAATGGCTGATGTTATTATAAGTGATACTGACATTCCTTTTCATGCTTACTATACTCTCTAATTTGAAAAATAAATTACTTTTTTAATAAAAGGGAAATTTTTAAAACGTTAAATATAAATTTCATATCAGATCTTAAAATTACTTTAGCTATGTGTGGCATACATTCTGTGTAAAAGAAGTTAAGTTGGGTGTGTTTTTTAAATCGAAGATGCTAAATGATCAAGTGCTATGAGATAGGTCGTGCCTGCCACTGTTTCTTCGCATCAAGAGCTGGCTTTCGCAGAGATTCCTTGGGACCAGCTAAGGGACAAGGGTGCCTGCTCGGGGCCAAACCTTCGGTCCTTCCGCAGTTTGCTTTAAAAGCTTAAAGGAGATAAAGCTGAACCAACAGGCTTTACGATATCTGCTCATTCCGCACATTCAGTACATTCCTGGAATAGGTGGTGTTGCAAACAGCTCCTTTAAAAATTACCTGATTATCGGCTGTAAGTTTTTTGGATGACAATGCATGGAATCGAACAGGAAAAGCACTTGTAGCTCTGTGAGTTCACACGATATGCTTTTAAAACACCATGAGTGAAACAAGATTGAATTATTAGTACTGAGCAAGTACAAGCACCATTGAACAACAGTGCTTTTGTTAAAAAAAAAACACACAAAAAACAATTTAAAACAAGTAAGAAATTCGGTGCAATGGGTTATATCTACTCATTACCACCCTGCAAAGCAAAGCCACTCATTTGGCCTGTGTTGACCTGCACTCAAAAGAAATGAGTCCTTGTCCTGGCCAGTGTTGCTCAGTGGTTGGAGTGTCAGCCCACGCACCGTAGGGAGTTCCATTTCTGGAGGATGGCATGTCCCTGAGTTGTGGTTCAGTTCCTGGTGCGTGCAAGAGACAACCGATGTTTCTCTCTCTCTCTCTCTCTCTCTCTCTCTGTCTCTCCCTCTTTCTCTCTTCCCCTCATTCCTTCCCTTCCACTCTCTCCAAAAACTTAAAAAACATCCTCCGGTGAGGATTAACAACAACAAAAAAGAAACGAACTATTAAAACAACCTAATTTTCGTTCGCGCCTCCTGGGCGACGCTCGTGAGCTTATGATCTTGTCACTTGCGGCCCTGACTGTGAACGCGCAAGCACTGTCTGGGAACGTCCTCTGAGCACTGCGTACTTTTCCTGTAAAAGGTTCCTTGGGCCAAATAAAGCCCTTCAAAGGCGTCATTCATCTTCAAAGCACCTTTCCAACGGTGGCCACTTAGGGAAACCAGAGCCACAAGGTTTGGGAAGCCATTGTGCCCTGGAGGGAGTCCGCTGTTCCGCGTGTGGCGTCGGGTTTCAGGTGTGTGAAGGGCAATTGTATTTGAAATGTCTTTTCAAAGCCACTGCCATTGAGAACGGCAGAGCCGCTTTCAAATCCTGTTTCTAAACCCAATGCTAAGTGACGGGCAACATGCAGAATAGCCCAGACGGTGCCCTAAACAAAGATGCCGGTCATATTTCCCCGCCCAGACCCCCAGCCAGAAAGAGGAGTTTCCACAGATCTCGGGTCTCTCTGTGGCAACTTCCCCGTCCAGTCAGGCTGAGCATCTATTAGCAGCCCATTAAGCCTGACGGTAGATGGTATCTAGAAATGCACTGTGGGGGTATCTGCCCACACCTGTTATCTGCTGGCTGGAGCGCCAGGGTTCCAGGAGGCAGGTTACACTGAGGAGCCCTTTCGGTTTCGCTGACCAAGTCCCAGCCGCCCTCTCACTGCCGCCTGATTGAGGTCTTCCCTCTGGACAGAAGCTGAGGGACCCGAATCCCTCCCCACGCCAAGGACCAGGATTTCTCCCTCCGGATCAGGGCCGGTGTCACAGGCCTGCAATCGCAGCAAGAGCATGAGGAGGCCCCTGGAGCAGGGACAGGCAGGAAAGGGCCTGGGATCCCAGCTGAGCAACACACTCCCATTCAATGCACTGCCCCACAGCTGGGGGCAGCGGCAGCGGCAGATGGGAATGGGGAGGGAAGAAACCCAATCATTCTGCAAACACAGGTCAAGAAAACGGACTGAAAACAGCGATGCTCTGTGGGCTGTAGAAATGAATCACAAAATAAGTATAAAATGAACTAATTTCCAAATGTCTGGGTGGACGGGGCCTGGGAGTCATGGGGAGTCCATATTCACATTTTATAATCAGTTATGTCTCCACCTTCCTAATAACACAGTTCAGTGTTCTCTCCTGGTGAGCGCTCATGCTACGTAGCCAGCACCGCCTTCCTCATCCGAGGGACTGAAGGTTCCCGCTGCAGGCCTGCCATTTAATAACCGCTCATGCACCTAGAAATAGTCCTCAACTCACAGGGACACACACACACACACACACACACACACACACACACACAGGGACACACACATACACACACACACGCACACACACAGGGACACACACACATACACACACAGGGACACACAGGGACACACACACATACACACACACATACACACACACAGGGACACACACACACACATACACACACACAATCCAGTGACTGCTGCCATTACACAGGTTTACTTAAAATTAGGTAACAGATGAGATGAACACAACATCAAAAAGTGAGGGGACAGCCTGCCTGCTATGGCTCAGTTGGTTGAGTGCCATCCCATACACAGAAAGGTCACCGGTTCAATTCCCAGTAGGAGGCATGCAGGAAGCAGCAGGTTGATGTTTCTTTCTCTTTCTCTCTCTCTCTCCCTCTTCCTTCCTCTCTTTCTCTAAAATCAATTTAAAAAAATTTTTTTAAGTTAGGGGAAGTTTGGACTGTGCTGGGTCAGTTGCTACTGACAGATGATTATGTGCAAGGAACTCTAAGACTAGTCTTTGCTGCCTTGTGTGACAGCAGATTCAATTATCCACACTCCTGGGACACATCCCTGTTTTATCCCCTACACGCCCCCCCCCCCCCCACCACCACCACATATCCATACAAAGTTAGTAGAAAGGAACTATTTCAGAGGTAACATAGAGATGGCCCATCACCCATCCAGGGTGGTTTCAGAAAGGGTTTAAATGGAAGAGGACCCAAAATGCAAATCTCGAGAGTGGATTCTCTGTACTCTTTGACCAACACAACTAACATTAATCGGGAAACTACTGTCAGACACTGTGCTAAGCAAGGCACACATTTCCTCTGTTTAATCCCTATAATAACACTATGAGACAGAAACTATTACCCACATCCCATTTCACAGAGGAGGAAACTGAGGCATGAGAGACTCGGTAGTCTGACCACTGTTACAGCCACCGTGTAGCATCTCTTCTAAACACCAGAGAATCGCTGCCAAATAGTTCAAAGCCATCCCAGCCGATTCTCTTAAGCAGCTCCAATTAAGTCTCGCAGGTTGGCACCAGGCTGTTCTAACTAAACTTTTCTTCTTCTAACAGAGTTGCCAAACTTGAGGTAAGTTTTTCCATGATTTGAATAGAAATGTTTTAAAACTAGAATAGAACTCTATGCGTAGACTGTCGCCATTTTGTGATGAGTCAGATGTGGCTTTGAAATCTTCCAGGTCTCAGGGGCCTCACTCTAAACCCTATTCTACCACAATCCCCTCACCTAGCAAATAAGAGCGGGATGATCTGAACCTGTTTTAGGACCAAGACGGGGAGTCACATTTAAAGAGAACGTAGTATAAGCCAGGCCACGTACAGCACCCGTGTTTTAAACCTAGACAAGATGCTTCATTTTTTAAAACGGGTCTAGAAATCTCATGTCCCCCTTTTTTCTTTTTCTTTTTTAAATGTATATTTATTGTTGAAAGTATTACAGATGTCCCCCCTTTTCCCCCAGTGACCCTCCTCCATCCCTTACCACCCCCCCACAGGCCTTCACCACTCTACTGTCTGTGTCCATGTGTTATGCACATATGCATATAAGACACTCCACTTTTTTAGGTTCGATCTGTACCAAAAGAAACGAAACTAAATGACTTTAAGGGTTCCTTCAAATTCTAAAATCCCATCTATAATCCCAAAACATGGCTACATTACAATGTACAAAATCCATTATGTTTAACTACAAAGTTGTTTGAATTTGGGGAAATGATAGTTAATTGCATGATGTAGCTGCTGTTCCATAATTAGGGATAAAAGCAATAATGTGATTTGACACATGCAGAGTGTTTAAAGTACATCATGTAGGCCTGGTAAGCATGTATGCAAGTGAGTGAGTGTGAGAAGATCAGCACTTGCCAGGGACCTGGGGGGATGGGGGAGGGGTGAGCAGGTGGGCCACGGGATGGTCATCCTGTGAGACTATCCTGCATGATATTAGAAAAGCAGGTCCTTGTCATACCTTTAACAAGACCCATAGAATGTACAACACAAAGAACGAACTCTAATGAAAACTATGGGCTTTAGTTAATGATAATGTACCAATAGCGATTCACCAATTGCAACAAAATGAACTAAATCAATGCAAAATATTGGTAATACCAGAAACCGTGTTGAGATGAGGGGACACATCGGGACTCTGTGTACTTTCTGCTCAATATTTCTGTAAATCTCAAACTGCTCTAGAAAAAAAGTCCATTAATGTTTAAATAACTACCACAGAACAGCACACAATGATGTTGTTGAAGATGAGTAATCATTAAGCCTGCAAAATAAAGCTATTAAATTAGTTTTACTTTCAAGGCCAATTCAGCAATAGCTTTGAGAGATCCTTATTGTTCTTTAAAACACAATGCCTCTGAAATATTCCACTGTGTCTTTCCTTTCTCCTTTTTTTTTTCTTTTACATCAAAGAAAACTTTTCCTACCAAAGAGTATTTGGCAGATTCTCTGGAAAACAGACTAGTTTGCCTGCGCACTTTGCCACTTCTCCATAAACAAGCTGGTTCTCGCCAGAAACCTGCTGCTTTGGCTTCTGCACAAGCACAGCTGACCTGGGCTTTAGAAGAGGGAAGGAAACCGCAGGTCGAAGGTCACATCCTCGCTGTGTGAACACGTGCGCTGAGTGGCTGCCCAACACCCTGCAGTGTCCGACACTAAGTATGAAGAACCTCAATGGGGAAAATATGCAAAAAGAAATCAGGGAAAAGGAAGAAAAAGTACTAGTGAACAAGAGCAATAGACTGCAAGGCAGCTCCTGTGTGTGTGTGTGTGTGTGTGTGTGTGTGTGCTTTCACACACGTATCCACTGACGACTATGAATAAAATAGGGAGCTGTAAGGGACATAAAGCAAGGGAGTTGGGCCTGGTCCTCTCCCTCTTTGAAAGAAAAACCACATTCATCCGAAGCTTATTCCTTATTCAAATGAGACTCGCAGGGCAGCATGCAGGGCCAGGGCGGGGGAGCTCAATGCCATTCCCAGTGACACGGGGAGGAGAAAGGACCCCACAGACCTATCTTCAAAGCCACTTCCTTGCACTGAAAGGGGGCCGGTTATGAGGCAGGAATAGCGACTCAAAGAAGAACAAGATTTAGCGTCCTTGTGGCCCCTTCTATTCAGACCTGGAAGCTGTGGGAGATCCACACTCCACGTGTCAGGCCATGGACTCACCCAGCATCAGCGGATGCTCAGAGCCCGCCTTTGTGCCATCGAGGTGCTCGGGCTGCAGCACAGGGAGGGGGCCACACCTTGGTCACATCCTGCCCGTGGCCAGCACGGAGCACTCCCGGGACCGCGGGGAAAGTGGCAGATGCAATGCAGCCTCAGTCAGGAAAGTGAGAGGCAGGACAGGAAGCCTGCTGGCTAGAGCGAGCAGCCCGTCTGCAGCATCTCCTGCGGGCATTCTCAGCAGCCCGACATCCCAGTAGAGAGCACGCCCAACGCGTCTGCAGCCCTAGCATCTCAGCCACGGGGCCAGCCTGTGGCCTGCGCAGCCCACCCGCTGCCCAGGCCGGGGAGCCGTTCTCAGAGGCAGCAGGGACCAGCTCTGTCCTGGAAGGGTGCCGGCACCTGCCTTTAGGTTAGCTCTCACCACCACCGAGCGACACCCCCTGAGCCCGATGGATTGTCAGAGCTGGAATCAAATAAGGAACTCAAGAAAGGGCTTGATACCCCTGGTTAGTGTGGGAACATATGTTTTTTAAAAGGGGGGACATCTGTAATACTTTCAACAATAAAGATAAATTTTTAAATAATAATCATGCAAAAATAAATAAATAAAATGTCATCTCTTCCATATGAGACCGGGACCAAACACTTTGCTAAGGAATGGCATCCATAAGCCCTCTCTCCGATCTGTCCCCTTCCTGCCTTCCTCTCCCCGGCTCCCCCACTGACCCTTTCCAAGCGGAAACAGAGCAGATGGAGCCAACAAGAGAACCGAGTCGAAAAGGGAAAAAGGTGGGCAGGGTGACACCAGAGAGGGCCCAGGAAAAATGTCGGCCTTGAAGTCTCCGGTGGATTCTTTTATTTGAAAGTAAAGCTTTTTGAAATAAAGTATTTCTTGTAGTTTTCCAGAAAGTGGAAGTAGGCTGGTGAGGGTGTTGAAATCAGCAATAGGAAACGGTGTCGTTTTCCTCACTTGCAGAGGAAACAAGCGGAGATAAAGATGACATCTGGTGAAAGTGGCGCCCGGGGCTTGAGGCAGGGGGACAGGGACAGCGATTCCTTGCGCCTCACTGCCCAGGCCTCGCCGAGCCTTGCTCTCCACTGGAGCGTCACGCGCAGTGTAACTGACCTCAATTCTCCCACGGCTGCTATTCATCCTGCCCTGCCCCTCACATTAGGATTCTCTGCACACACTTTGTTCCTCGTCGGCTCCTTGAAAGAACTCCAGCTTCGCTCTAAAACTTTCGAAAAGCCAAATGTTCTTGGACTTGTATCAGATGTAGCTGCTAATGGCAGTAGGACTTTTGCTTTCAATTTTCTTGTGCTGGAAATACACTTAAAAACAATACAACACTCCAGTGTACCTTGATAAAAGCCATAAAATGTACAGACAGCCTGCTCAAAGGTGATTTTATTTGCATTACAATGCAAAAGCTCTGGTAATTGCTAAATTCACCCCAGGGACTATTTCTAACAAGACTCATAGGTAGTAACAGCAACAAAAATCTCGACCGTGGAATTGTAAAGCTGATCTTAAACACACTTTCACTTGCAAACTGAAAGACCTTACCGGTGACCTGTAAAATTTCATTTGAAATCTTTATTTTGAAAACTGCTAGCTTACATATTTTTGGTTACATTTTTATTGATTTCCGAGAGGAAGGGAGAAGGAGTGAGAGATAGAAACATCAATGATGAGAGAGAATCATTGATCAGCTGCCTCCTGCACGCCCCACACTGGTATGGAGCCCGGGCATGTGCCCTGACTGGGAATCAAACCCTGACCTCCTGGTTAGTAGGTTGTCACTCAAACACTGAGTCATGCCGGCCGGTCTAGTTTACATATTTTTTAAATGCCATGGGATTTGTTGAAGATGAATCTGTAACATAAACTGCTTGGTCAGACAAAAGCAAATGGTAAATTTTCTCCCTAGAACCTTCTATAATTTAAGATAGCGGAGTGGGTATATGTTGATATAGTCTACGGAGCGTGACAATGATCTACTCAATGTAACGGCTGTGCCTGCAATGGCTGACCTGGTAGCTGTGAGCTGCTCACCGGAAAGAGAGTCAATGCTTCTTCACCTCCACCGCTGCCCCTGGGGCCGGGCCCGGCTTCAGGGCCTCAGACCCACACTGTGAAATCAGTGGTTTGCGACTAGGATCTCCGAAGATCATGTGCAGCTCCAACAGCTCTCAGGTCCGTATGCACAGTCTATAACCTAACATCTGGAGAGAACGCTCCTTGGTCACATGGGAGAAAATAGAAGTCTAGGACCGGTCCGTTCTCTTTGTTCTGGGCTTTTTTTTCCTTTTTCTTGCACATGCTGATGCCTCCCCATGGCTTAGTCTTACTTTGTGTGGTTTGATGCACCCTTTCCCGTTCTTCAGCGCCTCACCCATAGCTTCCCACTGTGGTAGGAGACTGAGTCTCTCGCTCTCTGTGCCGGGAAGGCAGCTCTCTGTGAGCCCTTATCACGCACAGCTCACCTAGAGTCGTTAGATCATATCTGGGCAGCAGCCGTGCTGGGCACAGCGTGTGGGCATGAGCTGTCCCTCGAAGGAGTGGACGATCACATGGCTGTCATCTCTGACCACGGACAGCACTACTACAAGGCTGTGTCCATGAGAACAAAATGTGTGCATGGCAGTTCCTTCCCATCTCAAAAAGGCGGGAACGTGTGGAGGCAGATGGTTAATCAATGACTTAGCTTTGCAGAAGCAGCAGCTTCCCTGGTCGGGCCACGGCTGAGACAGCATGATGACCACTGGGCCCTTCGGCCCTGTGTCTACTCCAGGCCTTCCCACCGCACCCTCCAGGAAGCCCACACAGCGAGGAGAAGCTTGTTCTCAGAGGCACAGTGTGACGCAAGACGCGAGGCGGCTTTCATCCCATCCCAAGATGAGCGCCACGGACCTGGACCACGTGGCTTTGCTGACGGTGGGTTTTCAGTGGGGCCCATCTTACTGAAGCTGAGACTCCTTTGATGTGAACAAATTAAAAATGTGCAGAAAGTGTACAGACTGTCACAGGCAACATGAGGTAATTAAGAGGGTCAACTAAATAATTAAAATCGCTTCCAACTCGATCATACCTGCTAATGAGATCCTGGGACCAGGTAAATAACTAAAATGCTCCGTGAATCCCACACCACACTGTGACTGTTCACTGCCCTGAGAAGAATTGCTAGGCATCCTCCAGGACAGAGGCTCTGGAAGAACCTGAAAGAGATCCCTTCAGCTCCTCCTCCGCCCCTGGGGGAGGTGCTAATGAGCAGCCAAATGACTGGGGGCCAAATGACTGAAGGAGGGAGCATCCCAGAACCTGTCCACTCAGACTATCCGTCCTCCTGTTCAGTCGACATCACCTCTACTGTCTGTTTTGTAAACAACCTGCTGAGCAGACCTTTATTCTCTTTAGCCCCTTTCAGATCCACCTGCCCAATGCTCTCTAGGTGACATTTAAGAACATGACAAGGTCAACTGTTTAAAATCACCCAGTGGCCTCCATGCTGCTCTTAGGAAGAAACTGAAACTTCTCAACGGCAACCCCAGGCCCTGCACCATGTCTCCCCCAGACATCTCTGCTGACACCCTTCCTTTAGTTCCACTCTGAACCTCCGCGCTCCCTGAGGCCCACCATCTCTCCACCCCCACTCCCAGCTCTGGGCCACTTCAGAGCACCCCAGTTCCTGCCGCATCCCCTGCCCCTCATGCCCCACAGGACTAGAGGGTGGGCTCTGCGAGGCGGCTGCTGGTCCAGGCCACTCGTGTTATGTGAGTCTGTCCAACTCAGAGCTGAAGTAGTAACAAGCTAAAATCCAGTTCTCCAAGATCTCTCTCTCTCTCTCTCTCTCTCTCTCTCTCTCTCTCTCTCTTTCTCTCTCTCTCGTAAAAGAGCCCACATTTTGAGTTCCATGTGCCAGAACATTTGTCTTCAATCCAACCTAACTGAGTAATAAGGGCTATTTATTTACTGGATCTGTTGAATACCCTGGCCTGAGCTGTAGTTTTCCACCTGTTCTTCTCCCCCATAGTTTATGCATATCTGACATCGCTAAACACACTTGTCATCATCATGGAGATACTTCCAGTGCCTAGCACAGTGCCTGGCACATAGTAGGTACACAGCGGGCACTCAATCAGTATTTATTTAGTGAGAAAATGAACAAACAACCAGAACAATAAAAATCCAGCTTTCTCAGAACTGCATTAATGCTTCTAGAATTTCCATTCTTCCCGCTTCCCGCTAATTCTTTAGAAATAAACACTTAAAACGTATATTAAAGCATTGATATTTCTTAATCTCTTAATTTAGTATTTGCACTTACTCTATCATAGGTTAACATTTGCTTTTTTAAATATATTTTATTGATTTTTTACAGAGGAAGGGAGAGGGATAGAGAGCTAAAAACATTGATGAGAGAGAAACATTAATCAGCTGCCTCCTGCACACCCCCTACTGGGGATGTGCCCGCAACCAAGGTACATGAACCAAGGTACATGAACTTGACAGGAATCGAACCTGGGACCTTTCAGTCCGCAGCCGACACTCTATCCACTGAGCCAAACTGGTTGCAACGCTTGCTTATATATATATATATATATATATATATATATATATATATATATATAATTTTATTTTTTTTATTGATCAAGATATTACATATGTGTCCTTATCCCCCCATTGCCCCCCCCCCACACCCCCCTGGTGTCTGTGTCCATTGGTTAGGCTTATATGCATGCATACAAGTCCTTTGGTTGATCTCTCCCCCTTATCCCCACTCTCCCCTACCTTCCCTCTGAGGTTTGATGGTCTGATTGATGCTTCTCTGTCTCTAAATATGTTTTTGTTCAACAGTTTATGGTGTTCATTATGTTCCACAAATGAGTGAGACCATGTGATATTTATCTTTCTCTGACTGGCTTATTTCACTTAGCATAATACTCTCCAGTTCCATCCACGCTATTGCAAATGGTAAGAATTCCTTCTTTTTTACCACAGCGTAGTATTCCATTGTGTAGATGTACCAAGTTTTTTAATCCACTCATCTGCTGATACGCACATAGGCTGTTTCCAAATCTTAGCTATGGTAAATTGTGCTTCTATGAACATAGGGGTGTATATATCCTTTCTGATTGGTATTTCTAGTTCCTTGGAATATATTCCTAAAAGTGGGATCATTGGGTCAAATGGGAGTTCCATTTTTAGGGGTTTTTTTATTAGTCAGAGATAAAATAATGTAAGTAGAATGAATAAGAGTCTTAGGTTTGATAAGTACTTATTAATTATTTTTATGTAAAACAAACAATATTAAAGGCACTAAATCAATTCCTATAAAAGTGATTCTTATCCACTCATTAAAGTAGAAATAGAAGATTTTTCTTCCCAAAACCATGGTAACCATTGCTTTGATCCCTTTATCTATGCTAGGAATTAAAATCATGTGACTTGCCTTTTTTAAAATATATTTTTATTGATTTCAGAGAGGAAGGGAGAGGAAGAGAGAGATAGAAGCATCAATGATGAGAAGGAATCATTGATAGGCTGCCTCCTGCACATTGGACCAAGCCCGCAACCCAGGCATGTGCCCTTGACTGGTATCAAACCTGGGACCCTTCAGTCTGCTTGCCGACACTCGGTCCACCGAGCCAAACCGGCTAGGGCTCGCCTTTGAAAATTCCATAATTTAGACTTCTAATTCAGATTTGTCTTATCCAGTTTTAACAAATCATCTCATGATGCTTTACATTGACGTTCTTCGTCCGTTTTTAAATGACTTCACGGGTTTTTACTCACTGTTTGTAGTTGAAATGTGCCGTCTCTCAATTGCTCACTGTAGGCAATTACTAAACAAACATCACACTGTGCCCTTGTGACTCTGAACCAACGCTCGGTACCAGGTGTGCTCGCTCAGTGCAAGTTCACACCAAAGAAGGGCAGGAACCAGGGGCTGCCCCCTGTGCAGTGGGCACACAGGCCACAGGGAAGCCAACAGGGAGCTCCTGAATCAGGCCCTGCCCTGTGCCAGGCACTGAGGCCGTCGGTAGCGCCCACGGCTTCTGAGCATCACTGTGACCCGACAAAGCAGAGCTGCCCACAGAGAAGGTGACACTCAGAGAATTCACATAAATCACAAAAATTGCATAACCCACACGTAGAAGTCCTTATATTCAAACAACAAAAAATACAGAATTGAATATATAGAGAAAAATGAAGCAAATATAAAACCCTACATTCCTTAATATGGTTGGATATTAGAAGTGTTCATGCATTTACATAATGAAGCAACTGGAATCTATCTGGTCTTTTAAAATCATCTAAATATTCTGCAAAATAATAGACTAATATGTTAATATAATCATTGAAATCAGGTTAAAATACTAACATTTCACTCTTTGAATAAATACTAAATAGGTGAGTCAAAGAAATAAATTTTAAAATGGTTCAAATAACTCTTTTTTGTTTTTATCCTCACCCAAGGATATTTTTTTCTACTGATTTTTAGAGAGAGTAGAGGGAAGGAGGGGGAGAGAGAGATTGATTGGTTGTCTCCCGCACTCACCCTGGCTAGGCCGGGATCAAACCTGCAATTCGGCCTGGAAGGAGTGGCTCAGTGGTTGTGTTGACCTATGAACCAGGAGGTCATGTTTGATGACCAGGAGGGCACCTGTCCGGGTTGCAGGCTCAATCCCCAGTAGGAGGCATACAGGAGGCAGCCAAGCCATGATTCTCATCATTGATGTTTCTATCTCTCTCTCCCTCTCCCTTTCTTCATGAAATCAATAAAAAATATTTTTTTTGAACTTGCAACCCAGGTACATGCCCTTGACCAGAAATCGAACTGGAGACCCTTCAGTTTGCCAGGGAACTTGAATATGCTTGTCCAGAAGAAATCACATTGGAGACAGAAGAATTCATCAAAATTAAACTTTAGGATATGACATGACTAAAAAATAGATTGATTTCTGATGTGCTAATGATGAAAATTCTTGTCATAAATTTAACATCCATTTCTGTATCTTTAGTATTCTTACACTGGTTAAAAATATTCATGTAAAACCAAATTTTTGCAGTATTTTATTTAGCACTCTCCAGCACGCTGTTGTATATTATTTAAATGAGCAATTTATTTCAATGTCTTGAGTTGAGAATGAAAGTATCTTTGCTCTTTAATAATATCTTAGAATGCTGGTCAAAATTTACCCTTAACTCTTCACACCTATAAGAAGAACCTAGACATTTCTGGTGAATGAAAATATAGTATATTCTTCCCAATATCTGAAAATAGCGATAAATTAACCCTATTTTAAATAGCAGCCCCCACAGGAAAAGCCTTGCGATTCAAAACTTATATTTATACAACACAATATCCATACAGAACGTTAGAGACCACAATTCTCTCTTCCCGACATGAGCAGCCTTACAGTGAGATGATCAGTAACAGGCTGGCAAGTAAAGCATTTTACCAAATTGAATATCTGTGTGATGTACTGACATTAATACCAAAATAAAAGTAGGAATTTGGGGTTCTTCTTAAGAGGTGATTTTTGATCATGGAAGGGTGGGGAAATGTGAGCCTGAACTTCTCTGCAGTGTTTCTGAGTTCCTGCACCCACCAGTTCAACCCTCCACCTTCCCGAGCACACTACCTAACCTCCCTCTCCCAGCTTCAGAAGTCTTTAATCCAAATTCTATGACCACATAAAAATAAGATTATTATGCTGAGTGAAATAAGCCAGTCAGAGAAAGACAAATACCACATGATGTCACTGATATGTGGAATCTAATGAACTAAATAAGCTGATGTACAAAATAGGACCAGAGGCATGGATGCATGGGACAGACTGACAGATGTCAGAGAAAAGGGGGAGCGGGGAGGACTGAAAGAGATTAACTAAAAAACATATAGTCATACAGGCATAACCCATGGACACAAGATAATAGAGGGGTGACGGCTGGAGGGGGGCTGGGAGAAGGGGCAAAGGGGCGAAAAGGAGGGACATCTGTAACAGTGTCAACAGTAATAAAGAGAGACTGTGGTGGAGGTTGCCATGTGTGTACACACCTGCTTCATTTCCTCCAGAGCAGAAACTGAGACAAGAATTTCAGACTTCCTTGAACTTAAGTGGAGACCTCAAGACTGAATGTGGCCACGGTAATATGGATATAAGTACATTTGCCAACTCAGGGCTGAACAGAAACATCTCTCATTGATCCTCCTGTTCTCCCTTCCCTCACCTACCATGTGGGAAGTTCAGAGGCCTTCAGGGGACAATGGCACTGCTGGATAAAAGGGGCCGGTCCCTCCCCACTAGCCTCGGCACACCCTGGCCACACTCACACTGATTATCACCTACGGGAGAAATTAATCCTATTGTGTGAGCCACTGAGAGGTGGGTACTGATTGTTACAGCAATTAGTCTATCCCGAGTAAGTGAACAACTTTCAATCAAAGACCCTAATGTCGCATTCAGCTGCTCTCAGTCTTCACTGCATATTGGACTCAAGTACTGAGCTCTTTAAAAATGCCAGTAGGTGGGCCAATAATCACTATTTTTAAAAGCTATTTAAGGGATTCTGAGCCATACTAAGATTGAGAACCACTGCCAATCATGGAGCTAAATTGGCATTCAATCATGGTAAAGGTGGTGTCTTAATCCAGTATTTTTTCTATTTCATCATGGTCCATGTGAAACCTAAAACTATCAATTGAAGGCAAAATACACATTGAAAATCTGGAACCCTTGTAGCAAAAAAAAAAATCCCCCAAAGTATTTTGCAATGGTTTCCAGTGAATTCATCCTTCAATTTCAGGCAAATGTTAGCCTTCCCTGAATTAAAATAAATATTCATTTGGCCAGAACCCAGTGTTTGAAAAAAATTTAGTTTCCACCAAGGAACAACGGCCACAATCATGTAAAAATGAACATTAGTTTCATGGTGTAAGTTTACAAACATAGCTACCTCAATGCTATTCCGATTCCATGAACTAATGGTTGGGTTTTCAACAGTCGCCGATCTATACTGCTAAATATTTAATCACAAGACTGCCTAAGAGGTTATTTAAACACAACTTTTCCAGATGCTGCGGGATAAGCAAAAATTATCACATCGACTGAGATGACAAATTTATTGCTTTCTTTTCACTCTTTGCACTTATAATTCTTTTTCTTTTCTAATTACACTGGTTAGGACATCTGCTAGTAAGGTGGTGCTGAGTGTTAACACTGAGAGTAAGCAACTTTGTCCTGTTGCTACTTTATCGGGAATGCTTTTAGTGTTTCACTGCTAAATATAATACCACATGTAGGTTTCTGTCCAATATCCCAGATCAGTTTATATTCTATTTCTAATTTGCGTGTAACATTTACCATAAATTAATATTAAAAATTAATATTCTCTTCTGAAAGGATATGATCTTTCTCCTTTAAACCTTAAAAATAAAATTTCAGATCCTTAATCATCCTTCCATTCCAATTAATGCCATCTATAATAATAAAAGCGTAATATGCTAATTAGACCGGAAGTCCTTCCAGACGAAGCCCGGGCTGCGAGGGAGGTCAGGGTCCCGGGTGCCAGAGGGAAGCTGGTGCCGGCAGCCTGGATAAGGACGGCCTACTCATCCATGAATTTCATGTATTGGGCCTCTAGTTTGTACATAATTACTTTTAAAACACTTTTAGATGAGCTCCTTTAGTCTTTGATGCTTCTACCTAAATTATTTAAAATGTACTTTATTAAACTTTCTTAGTGTTTCTAATCTCCCCCTTACCATATTTTTCATCTTCAATGCTGCTAGAATAATCTTTTTTTAAAATATATTTTTATTGATTTCAGAGAGGAAGGGAGAGGGAGAGAGAGAGATAGAAACATCAATGATGAGAGAGAATCACTGATCTGCTCTTCCTGCATGCCCCCTACTAGGGATTGAGCCTGCAACCAGAACATGTGTCCTGACCAGGAATCGAACTGTGATGTCCTGGTTCATGGGTTGATGCTCAACCACTGAGCCACACCAGCTGGCTAAAATGATCTTAATAAAATAAGAATCTTATGTCCCTTCTAAATGGCCAACAGTGCTCCCCATGCCTAACTACACCAAAGGCCAACTGTTTAGTATGTCAACCAAGACCCCTGACTGCCTCTTGCTTACCTGGTCAGGTCTCTTCATCAATGCTTAGCTCCCCAGTCTCTGCACCCCAGTCAACTGAGCCCCTTACCATTCCTTAAACACCTCACGACTCTTCACTTTGATCCTTTATTCATACGACTTGGAAGGCCTTTGCTCTGATCCATGAGTCACTCAAACCATGTTCAAGCTTTCTGGCTCAGCCCTAGACTGCCTCTAGGAATCCTTTCCTGACATTTTAGGAGGAATTTTAACTACTAACTTCTGCCCATAGATACCACACAAACTTCCACTGCGGCATCCGCTACACCATGTAACTCCTACTGTCTTATCACCAAGTCAAAACCATACCTTACCCATCTTTGGATTGGCAAGACCCTGCACTAAGCACACTGACTAGCAAATCGCAAGTTTGACATTTGCCTGAGGAGTGGACTCTGCAGAGAGGCTTTACAAGTCTGATGTTTAAGTCCATCCCTAAACACCCGTTGAGTGGTGTCTTGCTCTTAATTCCACTTTATCCCTAATACTATTTCCTATCCATAAAAGCCATAGTTAGTCCGTTTATTTCTAAGAAAACACCTGGTATCCAGTGCATTGGCTTCAGGGATAAAGCACTAATTTGAGAGAAGTTTGTCTTATACTCACAAATCTAGAGTTTCCTGTGTGATAAACTAAAAA
>NW_005871684.1:0-6289 GCF_000147115.1 Myotis lucifugus | reverse complement strand
TATATGCACGTGTGTTCATGTTTTGAATACTATCTCTTGGTCCCACACTTCGTTAAACTATTTAAAATGCACTCCCTTATTTATACATGTCAACAAATGAGGTAGTACATATTATTATCTTGCCTACAAATAACAAATAAAATAACAGGGAGATTAGGTCACTTTTTCAAAGCAGTGAATCTAAGAATTGAAAACAGAGTTTTTAAATTAAAAAATGCAATAAAAGTGCCATGAGTTTGCCAGGGAAAGCTGATTTGTTCAGGTTGCTTACAAATTAATGAACTAGAGAACATAAAATGCTGGCCAAGTTAATATATAAAGTAAAATACTGTAACCATTTTTTCACCATTAACCTGTCTGGGAGAAGTCTAAACTTCACAATTCCGTCTCCAAAAGACTCTTTATGTAGGGAGAAAACTTGTGACTTGTAACAAAAAGAAAAAAAATACTTTATATAGCAGTAGAATTTAATACAAAAAAAATAGACTGCCTTCCCAAATCTTCCTTTCTCTAGAAAAATAAAATAACTATAGCTCCTCTCAAGACAATATCATTGACTACAAAATGCCCTGGGTCTTTGTTCAAAACAGAACTTAAGTATTTGTCACGTTGTGTTTATAGCAACTTCACGGCACCTCTCCTTGTTACCTGGTAACTTGTTAGCTTTGTAACCTAAGCAACGGCACCCAACAAGTTGGCAAATAATCATTTTTAAATTAAAAGATTAAGTCCATTGAAAGCCTAATTATAAAAACTGGAAGAAAAAAAAGGAGTGCAAATAATTTCTAGCTTAGTTCAGAAATGAACATTAGAAATGATGCTTAACTCCATGAAGCTGCTCCTCAATGAAAGAACGTATTCGTTTTCCCTAGGAGATCAAACCCTCGTGTGGTTATATATTCACAGAATAGAGAGACTCGACTGAGGTGCATAGACGACAGCGAGCAGGACGGGCAGCGCAGCCTCGGGCAGCGACCTGCAGCCAGGCAGCATCCACTGCAGTCGCTGAGAAGGCAGTGGCGCCTGCAGTCCTGGGCTTTACTTCTGAGGATGCTGTGATCAGAACGGAAATCTGACCTCAAAGCTGTCATGGTTGTAAAGGCGCATGAAAAAGCGTTGGCAAGCGTTAATGAGAAGAGGACAACAACAACCAACAGCGCAGCCCGAGTCCTTGAACTTTCAGGACAGTAAAGAGCAGCAAAGCCAGCTTAGCAAAGCCAAGAGCCTAACAGCCAAAGATGCAGCCAGTGGACCGTGAGGGGCAGGCTTCGTGCTCCCATTTGTTGTCCGTCAACAATCAAGGACTAGATGCTTTTCATACTAAACAGCCAATAAATAAACAAGGAGCCACAGCCTCTGGGATGGAAGAAGAAAGCCAGTGACAAAGAAAACAGAAGGCCGCAGCTTGGGGAGAGCACATAGTTGCCTGGCCTGAATGGTGAATGGTTTCAGTGTGCTTGTACTGGGTGGCTCCTTCCTCTCCTTCATCGGAATACCCACTTGGACTGGCTGGTTTGCTCAAAGAGAAGAAGATAGTTTTTTGTTCTCGTTATCTCTCCCACTTCCTGCCTTTCAACCACATCTGTCGTTGAAATCTGCTGACTTCCCTATCGCTCTCTATCTGAAGTGCTACAACTGTACGATCCTGCAATACAACCATTTTCTCAATCCATGTATCAAGCCTCTCTCCCATCTATGCTGCAATAATCCAGACTCTTTGGGACAAAAGGCCAAGGGAGTCAAGGATATTTGCAAAGAGTGGTTGTTGCTACAGGCCATGACTGAATAGGAAAGAAGTAAGGATAGGGTTGGAGCAGAAAGCAAGCAAGTGGGACAAGGTTCTCCGGGCTGTGAGGACAATGGGAGGTTTAGAGTTGGTAACAGAGTGAAGGAACTGAAGGGTAGGATGCTGTGACTAGCAGAACCCAACTTACTCACCACCAGGGCACTATCCACATTTTGTTCTACTGATTAGAACTCCTTGGTGCACATGTAATACAATGTGAATCATGCCCTCTGGGGTCCTGCCATGTTATTGGTGGTGTGAGTATGAGTGGTTTTAATTCACACATTCAGTGGAAAAGGGGAAGGGAATTAAAAAGTACCAAAATAATGACATATTCAGAAAATCTCACTTAATGACAAAAATCTAGGAGTGAGTTACCAAAGCCCAGGTGAGGTAGAGGAGTTGAGGCGGAAATAACTACTGTTGAAAGGGTTGCCCACATGGGCTGACAATGTTTGCAGTATCTTGGGGAATACATAAGAGAACAACAGAGTTGACAACGTGTTCTAAAGACAAAAGAGAGTGAGCGGGAAGTGAGTCCATTGCAGAGGCCAGTTAGAAAGCTGAATCCACAGGAGGCTGAACACCAAACAGGCACATTTAGATTAAGATGGGACCGATGCCCATTCCGAAAGTCATCAAAGTGGAAAACTCAGTAGCCCTCACATAAGAACTGTGTGAGGAGAAGCACTGCAGATGGTCCCTGAGTGTGTGCATACCACCTCCATGACTGGTCCGATTCTTCTGGGGCTACGCCCACACTACAACCACCCACTGCCTGACAGTCACACACGATCCCGCCTGCCTTCAAGGTTCTCATTCAGAAAACCTCCCTTGATGACTGTGGCCTCCACTGATCTCTTCCATTCCGGACCAAGGGTTTTAGCAATCATTTTACTTCATCTAGAACTCCATTATCAAATCTCATAAAATTCTCAAATGGTTTGCTGTATGTGAATTTTATATCTCCAATTAATACCCTTTTGCAGCAGAAATTAGAAGCAGGGTGGACATGTGATACACCCTTAAGAAATACTTGTTCAGTCAAATCGATATTAAAATCAGTTTTTAATATAGGTTTTTATTTTCTTAAATATTTTCAACTTTATTGAGGTGTAAATGACAAATATAATTTAAAGTATGTGACATGATTATATATGTATACTAGAGGCCAGGTGCACAAAATTCATGCACAGGTAGGGTCCCTAGGCCTGGCTGGCGATCAGGGCTGATCAGGGCCTTCCGACTGCTGGCCAGGGCCTTCCTTCGTTCTGAAACGACCCCTGGTGGTCAGTGCATGTCATAGCAAGCAACCGAACTCCCATTCTCCCGGTTGAACTCCCGAGGGGACACTTTGTATATTAGCTATATATATATATATATATATATATATATATATATATATATATGCTATGAAATGATACAATTAAGTTAATTAACACATCCATCATCTCAAATAGTTGCCTTTTTATTTTTTTATGATGAGAATGCTTAAGATCTACACTCCTAAACAACAAAACAAAGAGGTAGCCAACCAGATGAGAGATATTTTCAAACAGTAGTTCTAACAAAGATTTAATTTCTAAAATACATAAAGAATTCATAAAACTCAATACCAAACAAACAATCCAATCAAAAAGTGGGCAGAGGACCTAAAAATACACATCTCCCAAGAAGATATACCAACAGCCAATAGATATATGAAAATCACTGTCAATTAGGGAAATGCAAATCAAAACTATAAAGAGATACCACCTCACACCTGTTAGAGTGGCCATTATCAACAAGACAGGCAATAACAAGTGTTAGAGAGGTTGTGGAGAAAAAGGAATCCTCATTCACTGCTAGTGGGAATGTAGACTGGTACAACCACTATGGAAAGCAGTCTATGATTCCTCTAAAATTAGAGCTACCATACCACCCAGCAATCCCTCTCCTAGGTATGTACCCAAATAACTCGAAATCACGTATTCGCAAAGATATATGCATCCCTATATTCCCTGCAGCATTATTTATGGTGTCTGAGACATGGACACAACCAAAGTGTCCTGTGATAAAGGACCGGATACAGAAGATGTGGTCCATATGCACAATGGAATACTACTCAGCCATAAGGAAGGATGAAATACTGCCATTTGCAACAACATGGATGAACCTTGAGAATTTATGCTAAGTGAAATAAGCCAGTCAAAGAAAGCTAATACCATATGGTTTCACTCATATGTGGGACATAAAACTGAAACTCATGAACACAAACAGCAGTGTGGTGATTGCCAGAGGGAAGGGGGTGGGGAGAGAAGGGGGTCCTAATGTGTGGTGACAGGAGAAGTTTTGACTTTGGATGGTGGGTGATCTTATAACCTAGAAACCCACACCTGAAACCTATATGATCATGTTGACCAATGATCATATTAAAACCAATTTAATTTTTAAAAATATCTGCTATTTTAAAAATAGCAACCATACATCACAGAGAGCTCATTTACCATGAGAGTGTGGGGCACCGCAGATACAATGATGATTGTAATCTGATGCAATGAAATACATGTGTTTTCATCCGTCTTTTTAAAAATCGTTTTACCTCTTGTGAGATGAGTATCAGTTTGCATTTCTGTTTATTTAAACCAGGATGCATTTATCCTGTTATGTAAAAGGAAGTCCATTAAGATAATTGCTGTGAGATGAATGAAAGTAATTAATCACACTCATTTTTCTAGTGGTCTCCACTTCATCTCTACCAAGAACCCAATTACTTACAAATGGTGCACTTACATGAATAGCTGCTCTGGCTTTTTCCTCTCTGGGGACCTGGCAAGGTGGATGCACTTTCTCATACTCACAGGGACTGGCAAGCCAACCTGCATTCTTCTTTGTAAATCTCTCCTCAGAAGGAGAAGAATGTGAAAACAGTGACAATAATGGATAACCTGACCCACTGTCTCCTCTCTCCAGTACATCCTTGTCGTGAATGTTTGTCCTTTTTGTACTGTTTAATAAGAAAACCTGAAACGGGAATGCAGAAACCTCCCTTAGTATTCAACGTCCATTGTCTGCACTTAGTAGACCTACTAAGTGCTCACAAAGCACTTAAAACGGTGCACGGCATAGAGTAAGTACTACAAAAGTACCTGTGAAATATACAAAGGAAAAGTACCTGGCGGTTCCCTGGTGCTTACCCCATGCTTTGGAGAACACTGAGCTGGTCAAATTACGGGGATTTTTCCTGCAGGAAATAAACTGAGCTCATGAAGGCTCAAATGAGGTCTGCATTTCCATGGACCTCGGGTAAGAAAAGGCGGGCCAAGGGGTAATAACAAGCATGAGCAAATGGTTGGAGGTAAGAAAAAGTGAGCCAATGAAATTGCTTGTGGGTGTGTCCGTCCGGTGTTTGGTTTGGTTTTGGTTTGGGTCTAACAAGTATGAGAGGACAGCAGGAAGTGAAGTTGGAGAAGGCAAATGGCATGACCACAGGTGGTTCTGATCACCCATGGGGGCGGTGTGGGAGGAGCCACCACTGAGGCCCAGGTGGGAGGGGGGAGGGGCCCAGCAAAAGCAGCTGCACCCAGTAGGATCAAACCATGCAGCCGCAGAGGAGACGTGATGTTATGGCATGAGGTCAGCAGGCCAGGGATACCGAAGTCATCAAGAAAAACAAAGAGGAGGGGAGGGCAGTGAAGGGGGGAGAGAGAGCCAGTTAGGTCTGGGAGGGAAGAATTCACTTTTGAACACACGAACGCAGCTCTGGGCAACATTCCGTACAGCTGGGAGCTGAATTAGAAATGGAAGGCAACAAAGTAGGGATACAGGAAAGGGCTAACAGCCACCAGGGGTCCTCAGCTGGCTGGTGCAGAGAGGCATTCTGGGACAGCTGCTTCTGAGAGCAGCCCCAGGCGTCCTGCCTGATGCCAGTGGACTGACTGCATGTTCACATGACCAGCTCCCCCTCGCCAGCCCCAACCTCTGAGCCTGAGGTCCAGGACGTCGTACTTAACATATCTTCTAAGTTATTGCAATTAAACGTTAAAATGAGGGTTTCTAGAACAAGAAGTTTTATAGAAATAACAAGAGATGTTTATTTTGCTATTATATACTCTTTGTCTTATACATTGTGACTATTTTGACAAGTTATCTTTGTTTTTAAAAATATATTATTATTGATTTCAGAGAGGAAGGGAGAAGGAGAGAGAGAGAGAAACATCAATGATGAGAGAGAATCACTGATTGGCTGCCTCCTGCACGCCCCACACTGGGGATCAAGCCCGCAACCTGGGCTTGTGCCCTGACAGGGAACTGAACCCTGACCTCTTGGTTCATAGGTGGATGGTCAACCACTGAGCCATGCCGGCTGGGCTTGACGAGTTATCTTAACAAAATGAAGAAGCTGTTTTAACTGCATGTCAAGTGACCTTCAGACTCCTCGGGCATTATTCAGTGATGTTGGTTATGTGTCAGCCCTTATTTCTTGCGGAGACATGGCTTTGTTTGCTGAATCGAGAGTAGTGT